>NW_006238917.1:6589199-6667330 GCF_000375325.1 Capsella rubella | reverse complement strand
TTTTTTCCAATTCAAATAAAATAAATAAAATTTGTAATTTATTATATTCTGTATAAATAGAATACCAAAACCCAAAACCCTATAATTTACGTTTCGTTGCCTCTCTCTCTCTCGCTCTGGTTTTTCTTCCCCCGCAAGACTGATCGAATCTTTGTGTTCTTCGGATTGATTTCATTAGTATTTGGATCGAATCATCTACTTTTCACCGCTAGGTATGTCTTCTACACTCGCTCAAAAGTTTTGAGAACTCGTCTGTTTATTTGTAAATCATAAATACCTTTTTTTTTAGATTCTGAATATGTTTCCATTGGTTTAAGCTCGTGGGGTTTGTCCAAGTTTCAATCTTTTCTTAAATTTGATCCTTGTTTCAGGTTATAGTGGGATTGTGCTGATCAAGCCTTTAGTCTGAATCATGGCGATTTTTACCAAAACAGAGGATACGGTTTGTTCTCCTGCGACGACACTATGTTTGTTAGTGTATTCTTTGGTTTTAGTTGGTCAGTTCATTTAATTTGTGTTATTATCTTGTAGAAGCAAACACATAAAGCCTTCCAGTTCTGGAAGCATAACAGAACAAGAGACCGACCTGATCTAATGACGCCTGAGGGCTTGCAACTTTATCTAGACACAAGACTTGAGCAGTTGAAAGTTTTTACTGAGCTTGGACTTTGTCAGGTATGTTTTTTTCTTTGTGTTATATCTCAGCGCTCTGTCTTTCTCTAATCGTCATATACTCTCTATCTCTTGGGTAGCAATGATCTAGAATAACTTCTTATGTTGATTTATCTTTTTACTTGCAGGAAGCTTTTCGCGCTACCAAAGATATATATGGATTAATGTGCATGGTCAAGAAAACTCCCAAGTCATCTTTATTGGTGGTTTATTATTCCCAATTGGTTGAGATCTTTTGGACTTCTTCTAGCAATCTTTACCATGCTTCTGCATGGTTTAAGTTGTTTAGCTTGCAGACAAATTTCAATAAGAACTTAAGCCAGAATGATTTACAGCTAATAGCGTCATCTGTTGTCTTGGCGACATTATCTGTTCCACCATATGGTCAGTCTAACGGTTCATCGCATTTGGAGCTTGAAAATGAAAAAGAACACAATTTGAGGATGAGTAACCTCATAGGGTTCAATCTTGAACATAAATTCGAGGGCAGAGATATGGTAACATCAATTATTTTGTTTTTCTAATTCCATCCTTTATTTCTGGTTTGCTTTTTCTAATGTCATACATTTGCAGCTTTCCCGGGAATCACTTCTGTCAGAGCTGGTGAGTCTCTAGCAGCTCTACTTCATAGTTGGAATTGTTTATTCTGTGACGTCTTATTTCCTTCTAGTAATGTTGAGTTTGATTTTTCATCCATTAGGTTTCAAAAGGTGTTTTGAGCTGTGCAACTCAGGAGGTCAAAGAGCTTTACCATCTCTTAAAGCATGAACTTCACCCACTGGATCTTGGTTCCAAGATTAAGCCTTTGCTGGACAGAATTTCTAAACTCGGGGGTAAGCTTTCATCAGCTCCTTCTTTACAAGAAGTGCAGCTCTCCCGATATGTTTCATCTTTGGAGAAGATTGCTACTCTGAAGCTGCTTCAACAAGTAAGTGCACTCATGTTTTTGACCTGGTGTATATATTTTTATATGAACGTACTTACAAATCTATATTGCAATTTTTTCAGGTTTCTAAGATTTATCAGACAATAACAATTCAGAATCTAGCTCAGTTGGTCCCTTTTTTCGACTTCTCAGCCGTTGAGATGATAGCAGCTGATGCTGTAAGGAATAATTTTGTTGACATGAAAGTTGATCACATAAAGGGTGTTGTAAGTTTTGGAAATCTGGTGAGTTTCTCTGCTAATATCAGTCATCTCTTTCTGCAACCGACTTGTTTTACTAAACATTATGATACTTTTGGTTGATGTTATTTTGTTTCATCCAACTATTTGTGTATCAGAGTATTGAGTCTGATGGGCTGAAAGATCCTCTTGCTATTTTTACTGAGACTATGAACAAAGTAAGAGCGATGTTATTTCCTGCTCCAAATAAAGCAATACAGCTTGGTGGCATAGTACCAAATCTAGAAGAGACTGTAGAAAGAGAGCACAAAAGACTACTTGCTCGGAAATCATTCATTGAAAAGAGGAAGGAGGAACAAGAGCGTCAGCAAATAGAGATGGTATTTTTCCCTACATGAATTGAAGCATCATTCACAATTTTTCTGCTTTTCATTATCGTTGGGTGACTTGGGCCACTTGAGGAAAATTTCCCTGTTCTGAAATATTCTGAATAAATCCAAGCGATCTTTTCTGTGTTTAGGTTTTGAAGGAACGTGAAGAGGAGCAGACAAAGCTTAAGATTTTGAAGCTAACCGAGGAGGCAGAACAGAAGACACTTGCGACAGATCTTCAGGAGAGGAGGAGACAGAGAATACTTAGGGAGATTGAGGAGAGCCGGCTTAAGGGAGTAAGTTTTTTTGAAACACTGGTTCTGTACACCTGTTTGCATGTTCTTATATTTAATAGCTTTACAAAATGTTGGAGAAGGTAACAAAGCAAACCGTGCTATTGAGGGCCATGGGTGAAAAGCTCAAGAAAGATCAAGAAATGAAGAATAAGCTCCGAAAAATTGCCAAAACTATGGATTATCTGGAACGGGCAAAGCGAGAAGAAGCTGCCCCTTTGATTGAAGCTGCATATCAGCAACGATTGGTAGAGGAGGTAAGGATTTTTTCTTGCAGTAGTGTTGCATCTTTATATATTGGTTCTGACTTCTGAGTTTAGGCGAAAAAGGTCCTTATAGTCTCTTCTATTTTGTTTAGCGTGGGGTCGAGCTCAGCAAGGAACATCAAGAGAGTGACTTGAAGGAGAAGAAAAGGTTGGCGAGAATGTTTGATAATAAGGTCAGTTGGCTTGTTAAGATGTGTGTAGTGTTGTCTTCATATGTAGAAATCACTTCTTGCAATTTTTATTGTCAAGTAACTCAAGACCAAATTTTTTCTTTACAGGAAATATTCCAAGAGAGGGTGATTAGTCTTCGACAAGCTGAGTTTGAGAGACTAAGAAAAGAGAAAGTGGATCGTATTGGCCAGATAATTCTGGCTAGGAAACAAGAAAGTGATATTAAGAGAAAGCATATATATCATTTGAAATCAGAAGAAGAAAGGATAAGAAAGCTTCAGGAAGATGAGGAAGCGCTTAAGCGTGAAGGTATGCCCTCTTTTCCTGATTATGCAACATCATTTGGTGTGTTCCTTGCCTCCTAGATGTTGTTTGACACTTTAAACCCTGTTTGTTATATTGTATCTACTCCTATGCAGAAACTGAGAAACTTAGAAAGGAAAAAGCTAAATGGAGAGCTAAGTTATATGAAATTGCAGAACAGCAAAGGCAGAGAGAACAAGAGGTGAATGAAAGGCTAGGTTGAGGCGATAAGCTACTTTGAAACAATATTGGCCAGATTTAAACGTCTTTTAAGACTTGTTTTCAGTTGGATTAGACAAAAACTATAAAATCTTGGGGACAAAGTTGTGTTTAGTGCTGCTCAAGTCCTTTTCAGGACACAATGATTTGTGGGTCACTTTTATGCTTCTTTGTTCACATTTTTAAACTGAATATGATGTTAGCTTTGACAAGTACTCCCACTTTGAATAAACATGTCAAAAAAACATCTGAAACATTACTTTAGATGGTAATAGAATGACTCAAAACATTTTTAATACACAAATCTAAATCCAAAAGTAGCTTTGGATTCCACTAGTTAATAATATATTGCATGACACTCACAACAACTAACACCAGCTTGGTCTAAAGATCATCTGGTTGAGCCAGCTTAAGTCCAGCAAAGTCTTTGACAGTGTAACCAATCTTCTCAAACTTCCCTACTTCATTACTCTGTCTGAAATTAAGATACTCCGAACACTTAAACGACTTGTAGCTCCTACAGTTTCCATCACCCACGATTTCTTGAGGTGCAAGTATCACTTTATCATCCTCAAAACAGAGAAAAAACGCCAGAGAGACTCTGTTCACCAATTTTCTCAATACAACTCGATGTTCAGACGATCTCAGCCTTCCGTTACTCCATGCTTGCATAAGATCTCCAATGTTAACAACAAGCAGATCCTCGCACGGATTTATATCGATCCATTTCCCTTCCTTAGACCTCATCTGTAGCCCGCCAACGGAATCTTGGTAGACTATTGTTATGCAGCTCATATCCGTGTGCATCCCGAGACCTTCAACGAGCTCTTCTTGCTCCTCCACGTCATGTGGGGGTGTGTAGTTTACTAGCCTTAAGTATCCATGACAGTTGCTAAACTCAGTTTGGTAGAATCTCTTCCCTGTGTCCTCCCCTAAGGTCACCATCAAGAGAATCTTCACGAGTCTTTTGGACAATTCTGCCATTTTATCTCCGTATTCTTGCAGTGTTTCTCTGAAAAAACAGAGGAGAAGTAAAAGTGTCAAAAGCCATTGAAGAGATGTGAAACACAGAATATGAAAAAGAATTTAGAAAACTGAATTTTGTTGTAATAATGACAACGTTAACTCTGGCTTATGATGATCTTGGAACAAAACATCTTCAGAATCTTTGGCAGAACTGGAGAAATCAGGTCCAGAGACAACAAGGCTTTCGAAATAAGGAGATGCTATGTTCCGAGGAGTATACGTTAAGGGACCAAGCTTAAGCTTTGATTCAAGGGGAAATTTGAACACATCTCTTGACAAGGAACATGTTTTGCTGAACATCTCTTTAGAGATTCCATGATTTGTGACATAGAAGAACCCCCACTCTTTACAAGCCTGAGAGAGAGAAGACAAAACAGAGGATTCAATTGGTTGTGTTAAGTCTAACACAGGAAGTTGCAGAGAGGATTGAAGTTCAGACATTATATTATATATTGACTTGTCTTAAGCGTTTAGGGATAAAGAGTAGGGGTAAGCTATGCTAGGCATAGGGGTATCTATATTTAAGACATGATAAAAAGAAGGTTTTAGATATATTTCAGACAAAAGCAGTAACAGTAGAACCCACATATTTGGATATCATTATGCCGGTAATAGAAAAGATTGTAAGTCATGATGATTTCATTGTGACATTTTACAATGGGACAATTAGGCTATAGTTTCATTATTTGCAGCCTCAGAGGTCATAAACATTAAAGTTATTGAAAAAAGTTGTGAAGATTCATGAAAACTTGATTATTCATAATAGCATATATAAGAGTTATCTTCATAACATTAATGAATTACCCTATGCATCCTCCAAGGCCTCCATAATAATAGCATTATATTATTCATACAAAAACAAGATCCAAGATGAGAACCACCATTTTATTTTTCAATTTATAAAGTGATCCTATTATATTAATGCAAAGAGATCCTAAGAAGATGTTAACTAGAATGTGCAACCTCCTGGTCCTCCATAGAAGATACAATCAGTCCAAACGTCGCCAAACATTGGTTGGTCCATTTTTACTTTGTAACAGTTTGGGGTGCTTGAGAATGTCTTTAGGCTTTCAAGTGGTGGAGTCATACCTTCCATTCCAAAATCATTATATACTATGAAACCATTCATATAGGCTACTTTGCTGTAACTTTTATGTTCGGGTAAATGTCCACTTCCCATACTTGGACTCTTCTCTTTCACTGGGCTATATACTTCTCCTCCCCATGACACCAAATTCCCTCCATGGCCTAAACCTGAATCTGTGAATAATGATTTTGGCCAGTATCCAACATAATCGTTGAATACTACCAACCACCAGTTTCCTGTAATGTGATCCTACTTAAACAGACACAGTTACTTATTCATTCAATGGCCACAAGCACAATGCACATTATCATTAGCAAAGTTCTTCAAGGTTTGATGGAATTGGCTAATTGATTCATGGAATTTCTCAGATAAGAACATTTTGGAAAGTGATGCTACCTTATATATGTTGATGCTTACTTCATATTGTTTGCCACCGTACGTAGAAACTGGTTGAAAAAGGTATCCAAGTGGGATATCGGTGTTCACTTGTACAAAGCCAGGACATAATGTATTGTAGCAACCTGTTTTACTAAATCCATCTGCCTGTTTTGAATCAGACATATATAAATGATGGCAAGACACAACATCTATAATACAAAAAATGATAACAAGATTTTCTTGTAAATTTGTTTAGAGGTTTTATGAACATACAGTCCAATAGGTGTATAAGCGACTGTGATTCCGGTTTAGCCATTGGTACACCTGAGGAATATTTTGGAGCGTGAGTTTTGGTATATTTATGTAAAAAATGTAGATATTTTCTAAGTGCCGTTCAGAAAAATCAAGGGAAACAAAATATCATGACTTACTATCCATCCAGCTCTAATGCCTTGAAACTGTTCTTTTGAGCCAGTAGCGATAAGGATACTTGCAAGACTAAATTGATTAGGTGAAACTTCAGGTTCCCATATGTTAAGATTTCCCTTTGCTCCATAATGAAGCTTTTTGTACTGAACCACAGCAAACTATAATACATGTATAGAGAATAAATAAGAAGTGAGTAATGCTCATTGTATATGAGATTTTTTCTACTTGACGGATGTAGTAGCATGGTTCATACATGAAAACCAGATAGATCAATGTTTTTCTCCTTTGAAGAAACATAACTTGAAGATTTCAACCCCATGGATTTCAAACTCTGAGCTTGTATAAGATCTTCCAATGTGGTCCTCTTAACAATCACACTCCCTTGTGGACAACTTATCCAATCGTGTCTAAACGGGAGGGAACCACCGTTCTGATTATTTGTTTTGGTCCCTTTAGGTATAGTTGTAGGCCTTAACTGCACATCATATATATTAATCCGTTCACAAAATAATTAAGCTTGCTCAAAATATGAAACTTCTTATATGAATTAAAACCTGAATAGAATGGTTCATGAGTAGAGGATGATCAAATGCTAGCTGCTTGTGAATGTCAATGCAATCCAATATGTCACCATGTTCAGTCTACAATATTAAAATAGCAAAAAGCAATAAATTTGATGTGGTTTAAAAACAATGTGATTCTGGTTTCTCAAAAAAGTCTTAACTTACTTGAAAACTCTTGATTGCAGGTCTATTGATATTGTTGAGTAACCTCTCCAACTCGTTTCTATCTTCGTCTAATGTTATTGGCCTATAACTTTCTGCAACTAGAATGAGATATACCACGGAAAAAGTAAGCAGAAGAAGCTTATCTGAAGAAATCATGGTAGCTGATATAATTATAGCTGTCAAAAGTTTAGTGAATCACAATCTATATATATATATATGGTGTAACATTTCTCTGAGACCATTAATTAATATCAACAAAAATCTATATACCATTAATGAGTGGCAAGTGGCACTCTTTCTAACCCCCCCTTTTGTGGATTCTCAATTTCTAATAAGTGTCTTTAGCAAACTTTAGTATACATAAAGTGTCTCAAACTTTAGTACTTTAGGTGACTCAGACTATGTATAATAAACATTTATTGAAAGATGTTATGAAATTCTGATACTTTATTATTCATGAAAGGCCTTAGTAATGCTTGGATATATTTCAAATCTGTAGAATTTCTCATATTTTTAGCCTCATCTATAATTCTTTAAAAATCTTGTAACTCTTCAGTTCCTAGATAATTGTCCTATGCAGCCTCCAGGACCTCCATAGTAAACAGCTCTTATCCAAGGTTCATCTTCATCATGAATAAACTTGGCTTTGTAACAATTTGGACTGCTCTCACCTGTCTTTATAGTGTAGATTTGCGGAATAAAAGCTTCTCCCTTACCATCTAAGATTTGGATATTGTTCACAAAGGCTGCTTTTCCAAAACCTTCTTTAGGAAAATGCCCACTGCCCATAATTGGACTCTTTTCTGTCTTTGGACTGTACACTTGGCCTCCCCAAGATGCAAGATTTGCTCCTTTAACTAAGCCTGAGCCCATGAACAATGACTTTGGCCAATACCCAACGTTCACGCCTCCAAATACAAGCCACCAATCTCCCGTTGCACGGTCCTGTAGTTCCCGATTTTATAAGATGAATATCCCAAAAGACTTACAAGATGATATCACTAGAGACTCTAGATGTTTTTATTTACCTGATGCAAGCTTAAGTCCATTTCATATTGTGTACCAGTATATATTGAAACCGGATGAAGAAGGACACCAAGTGGTATCCTCTGGCTGACTTGCACAAATCCAGGACATCTTATGTCATAGCAGCCTGTCTTATTATATCCATCTGCCTGTTGATTTGAATCAGTTTATTTCATTAAGACCATTGTGAAGTTAGAAAAATATTAGCCTAAACTTTAATTCAAGGGGTTACTCGAAACTTACAGTCCAGTAGGTATATAAGTGAATATGATCTTGGTACAACAATGGATTCACCTGTAGTACATATGTTTCTCAACCCATTTTTTTCTCAGGACTCAGATTAACGAAAGAAATAGAAATAAGACTTACCATCCACCCAACTGAAATGCTGGCTAGATGTTCTATGGGACCTTGTGCAATCGCCATGGTTGCAATACTAACTTGATCATGTGACACTTGTGGATCCCAGAGGTTAATGTTTCCTGTAACTCCAGCAACTCTGCTATAATCATACTCCACCGTTGCAAACTAAATATCCATACAGAACAAAGAAACTAAGAAAATGGAAACAGAGAAATGGTGTTTTATACTGAAAGGCTAAGTAACGGTTCTTACATGATGTCCAGATAAATCAATGTTATTACCCTCTGTAAAGACATGTCTAGGGCTATTGAATCCAATGGATTTCAAATGTTGTGAGTGTATAAGATCTTGGATTGTAGTCCTTTTAACAATTACTGTTCCATGTGGACAACGTATGCGCTTTTGTAGAAGCTGCAAGGGACCAATGTTTCGTGAAATATTGTTGCTTGGGATCCAAACAGGTACACTTGTTGGCTTTAGCTGCATATATGACAATGCCTTCACAAAGTCATGCTCTGAAGATCATTATATAGAGAATTCATATATGATACAATAGAGAATCCTCTAAGAAAATCAAAACCTGAACAGAGTGGTTTTTCAGCAGAGGATGATCAAATGCTAGTTGCTTTCTAATGTCGATACAATCGAATATCTCACCATTTTCAGTCTGTTCAAAAAGGAAAAATTGAAAAAGGGTGTCTATTATATACGTTAATGTACTCGTAATCTCTGGTCATGTTTCTTCACTGTAATGATAAGCATATATATGTATGAAGAAGACAAGCTAAGACAACCTTGAAACTCTTGAGTGCAGGTTTGTTGATAGCTTTGAGTTGCCTCTCCATTTCTATCTTCTCTTCTTCCGAAGGTATTGTTCGCCGTTCATCATGAGCTGTTTCAGCAGCTAAAACAAGAGAGACTGTAAACAGAGTTAGCAACACAATGTTACTGGAGAACTCCATTGTGTAAATAAACAATGACTGTCCAAAAGTAAAGAGACTCTTGTCTTTCTTAATTATGTAAATGAAAAAATGAATCAAAAGAACAAGTTATGACGAACAAGTTGTGGTGAGAAGAACTTTGACTACAATCAATATGGTGAGAGGAACATAGAGACAAGTGGCATATATATACTTTTATCATAAAAACAAATTAATAAAGAGTGAATATATTAATGACAATGTCTTGCTAACTTAAATAAATAACGGTTTCAGTCCTACAAATAATTAATGCCTTGAATGTTTGCTAGTTTTTAAGTAGATTTTGGTTTTAATTTTTTAAAAATCTAATTGGTTGCCATTCAAGATTTTATAAATTCGGTTTTCCTAAAAAAAAATTGGGAATCTATTTTTTTTGAGATTTTACTCATTTTCAAAGAAAAACCAAAAACCCCTTTTATTGGTTTCTTTCAAGTGTATTTTCTTTCATTTTTAATTTTAATTTTTAATCTTTTTTTTTACTTTTTTTTTTTGAACAAAAACCAAAAACCAATTATTTAATACTAAAAACTAAAATCCAAAAAATAAAAGCTAAAATCCAGTTTAAAATCTCATTCCATTCATGGCCTAAAAGGCAAAGATCTCTAAGTTAACTCCCTCTGCTAAAGCAAACAGAAAAGTTGTAAGGTATAAAGCAAACACCCATAAAATCTCTTATTGTATTTGTCTGTAATCTCTACCTATAAGATCAGAGTTTTTATCTGTAATGTATAAAGTTCTTAGAAAACAAGTAAAACTAAAATGTGCATCCTCCCGGTCCTCCAAATAGAATAGCTCTTGACCAATACTCACCAACACCTAATATCTTCTTGACGTTATAACAGTTAGGACTGTTTGCGGATGTCTTTAAAGACGAAGCTGTTGGACTCGAAACAACTCTTGTTATATCGGTGATTACTTTTAAACCATTCACATATGCTGCTTTCTTGAAACCCTCTTGTGGGAAATGTCCACTTCCCATGCTTGGGCTTTTCTCTTTCACTGAACTATAAACTTCTCCTCCCCAAACCACCGCACTCGCTCCATCAGCCAAACCTTCGGATTTAAACAATGATCTTGGCCAATACCCAATTGGCTCGTCACGTAGCGAAAACCACCAATCTCCTGTGACATGATCCTGTTTAAATCAAAAGCAATAGTTGTTAACATTACGTACATTCGACATTTTGATATAAGTTTGAAGAAAACTAATGTTGTATATTTACAATATACCTGGTATATGCTGACTTCTAGATGATATTGTCGACCACCATAAACGGAAACTGGTTTGGCAGGGACTCCAATTGCATATTTAGTGCTCACATGCACAAACCCAGGACATAGTGCATTGTAACAACGAGTCATTTTATTTCCATCCGCCTATTTGAACGACATATTTAACTGGTGAAGCTAGGGCATATATTTTTGATTATTTTTCTAAACCGTTGATATGTAAAAGTCAAAACTCAAGAATTTAAGATGTTTTTCAAAACTTACAGTCCAGTATGTGAATAAGGAACTCTGATTCTGATGTAGCCCTGGATACACCTAAAATAGTACTTTGGTCGAACGTTGATTCTGAATTTTTATTTAAAAAAAAAAAAAAAAAAGAAGTAAAAATAGTGTCTTAATTAAACTTACAATCCATCCAGCAGAGATGCTTTGTAACTTCTCTGTAATAGTCATAGCCGCAAGACTAAATTGATCTGGTGAGACGTATGGATTCCATGTGTTAATGTTTCCTTTTGCTCCATAGTGGTAATCATTGTACTTAACTGTGGCAAACTAAAAATACAAAAGAGAAAAATAAATAGATAACCAAAAAATAATATAAGCATTGTGGACAAGTCTAAGAGGGGATCTCGATCAATTCAAAAAAAAAAAAAAAACAAGAAATGATTCTTACATGATGACCAGTTAAATCAATTTTCTTGTTCATTGAAGAAACTTGTCTTAGGGATTTCAAATGTTGAGCTTGTATAAGATCTTCAAGTGTAATCCTTTTGACAATGACTGTCCCAACTGGACACTTTATGTCATCTTGTCCAAAGGGCAAAGAACGAGGCTTATGAGAAGTGTTGTTATATTTTGTCCATTTAGGTATACGTGTGGGCTTTAACTATATATAATATTTCAACCCATCAAAAAATAAATAAGAAGAAATTTATAGAAATTTATTAGTATGTATGTGTTTCCTAGGAAAAAAAAAAAAAAAAACCTTGATAGAATGGTTCTTGAGCAAAGGATGATCAAAAGCTTGTTGTTTACGAATGTCGATGCAGTCCAAAATATAACCATGTTCAGTCTGTTGAAATGAAAAGCAAGAAAAAATGGATGTGGATCATGTAACATCAAATCTTCAATATTCAACAACTTATTGTAATGTTTTTTTTTCTTCAAAATATCGATAATTAAATATATAAAAATGATAAATTTACTTGGAAACTTTTGATTCGAGGTTTATTGATATGGTTGAGTAGTTTCTCCATCTTTTCTTTCACTTCTTTCGAAAGTATTGTTATGCGACTCTCTCCAACTAAAATGAGAGCTATTGTTGGTAAAGTTAGCAAGATAAGTTTATTGGAATACCTCATGACTATATTTTGCGAAAGAAGAATGAAGCAGAGCAAGCAACTCATATTTTTATTTTCACATAAATCTGAAACCATTTATAGCCAACAAAGAACCTATTCATAGTAATTGACAAGTGTCTCTCAACGCTATCTCTATTGCCCATTCCCATATGTGGATGCTAAAGTGAGACTTTTTGTTAATAAACTTAAAGAAACTTTTTGTTTTTGTAAAGGGTGTTCCATTTAATTGCATAAGAAAAACAAAAATTTCATGCTCAGACGACCATACCAGTCCATAGTATTTATGGATCAAAGCCCAATAAAAAAAAAAACCAAAACAGTAGTAAGTGACAAGGAACTTAAAAATGAACCATGATACAAACTATACTCGTATCTAGTATGCTGTGATCTTTAGGAAGAACCATCTTTTATTCAGTTGAGACATGAGAGTAGTTGGAAATCACATTACATCTCATTATGTTGATTCAAATATCTCAAAAGTCATAAGAAACAAAGAATCAAGAAGCTTTAACAACATCATGGTAAACAATTTTTTTATGGAGCATTGTGTAGATAAGGCATCAACATTTTCAATATGAGTTGTATCCTGACCTCCATAATATATCCTTCATCACATAATTGATAGAAACATTATTATTGCACTTGTCCAAATCATTTGAGCTGTAATATATGTTGCTTAAGCTTATGTCTATCTTCTATATATACATCGTTTTCGCTCCTAGTTGTCATGTCTATTTCAAGTACCTACCTCTAATTCTTATTTTCTAATCATATCATCAAACCTTATTATAATGTTCGAAGACTTAACTAATTTGATGTCTTCAATAAAAATGTAGGTTTATCACAAAAACAAAAGTGATGAGATGAGCTCAACCGACTATTAAAAATGCAAATCATCATAACAAATTTGAGAGCGAGTCTTATTAGCTATTATATTACAAATTTCATATAGATGAAGGTATTTTATTTTTAGACTAAATTCACTATTTTATTTTTTTATTATTTACTAAATTAAATATATTTTTATATACATATTTTCAGACTAATTTAGAATTTTGCATGAATAAACAAGTATAATATTCTGTAGAATTAGCAGATAATTAGCTTGCAAATGAAAATTAAAAAAAAAAACTAATAACTATTTTATTTGCATAAATGAACCAAACTATAAAAGCAACACACTAGCCACCAAATTTACAGAGAGAGAAAAAAAATTGAAGCTATAGAGACAGAGTGAAAGAGAAACATGGAAGGCAAAGAAGAGGACGTGAATGTTGGAGCCAATAAGTTCCCGGAGAGGCAGCCGATCGGTACGGCGGCGCAAACGGAGAGTAAAGACTATAAAGAACCACCGCCGGCGCCGTTATTCGAACCCGGCGAGCTCAAATCGTGGTCGTTCTACAGAGCCGGCATAGCTGAGTTCATAGCCACTTTTCTTTTCCTCTATATCACCGTTTTGACAGTGATGGGTGTCAAGAGAGCTCCCAATATGTGTGCCTCTGTGGGAATCCAAGGCATCGCTTGGGCTTTTGGTGGCATGATTTTTGCTCTTGTTTACTGTACTGCTGGAATCTCAGGTTTAAGATTTGTTCTTGTTCCGAATTTGATGAAAATTTTTGAACTTTGACTGTAAGGAATCTAGATTAGGACTAATTGTTGTGAGAAATTTGCTAATATTTTGGTTATATCGATGAAAGATTGGTACTTTGAGTCATTTCCTCAGTAAAGTTTGAAACTTTGAGTCACTTCTCCATTGAAGTTTGAAACTTTAAGTAACTTCAGCTTTTGTTTCATTTGTGGCAAGAACATAATCTGATTCTGATTTGTGATTTTCGAAATTGGTTTGGTGATGAACAGGAGGACATATTAATCCGGCTGTGACTTTCGGTTTGTTCTTGGCGAGGAAGCTGTCTTTAACAAGAGCTGTGTTCTACATAGTGATGCAGTGCCTTGGAGCTATCTGTGGTGCTGGTGTGGTTAAAGGGTTTCAGTCAGGGCCATACCAGTCTAATGGTGGTGGAGCTAATGTGGTGGCTCATGGTTACACAAAGGGTTCAGGTCTTGGTGCAGAGATTATTGGAACTTTTGTTCTGGTTTACACTGTTTTCTCAGCTACTGATGCTAAGAGAAGTGCCAGAGACTCCCATGTCCCTGTATGTTACTAATTCTTCTATTATAATTGAATAGAATTGACAATCTCTTTGGACAAGAATTGGGTTGAGTTCGTGGTGTTAGCATAGAACTTATATGTTTTTTGAACATTCTGCAGATCTTGGCTCCACTTCCAATTGGTTTTGCTGTCTTCTTAGTGCACTTGGCTACCATCCCAATCACTGGAACTGGCATTAACCCGGCCAGGAGTCTGGGAGCTGCCATCATCTACAACAAGGACCATGCTTGGGATGACCATGTAAGTTCCTCTTTCCTTCCTCACATCAACAGTTTTGATACTGATATGTATCATTTGCATCACACAGCGAGTGTTTGGATGGGGAAACTGTTTGCCTAAGTTGCTATTTAGATCGAATCTGATATTCCGCTCTTTGATCTGTTGTTTATCCTGGTTTCCATGTCTGCAGTGGATCTTCTGGGTTGGCCCATTCATTGGTGCTGCCCTTGCTGCTCTATACCATCAGATAGTCATCAGAGCTATTCCTTTCAAGTCCAAGACATAAAGCTTCCCACATATTCTCTGCTCATCATCAATCTAAGAATATTAATCTTTAACTCTCTGTGCATTCCTCATGTTAAACATGTGATTATCTCTATATCTACCACTGGAGTTTGATGTATATATAAGTTATTATCTGTTACATTGTATTGTATGTGCAAATAATTATGTCAATGGAAATTTTATCTTGATAGTACATAAGTAAGCTCAGAAACGTTTGTTTCACTGAGACATAATTGAACTGATATTCTACTCTTGATAGTACATTCCTTTGATCACTAACAGTGCCAATAGTTAACTGTTTCCAATATCAGATATGAGAACCACAAACTGTTAAATGTACCATGTAACCAATAAATATATATCATGAAAACCACAATAGTTGTTCAAAGGTTTAAAGTTCAATACATATAACCAAAACTCGTCTCACGCCATTATCTAGTGATTGCATCATATTAGGTTCTGCACCACATGGTAAGGTTCCAGTAACAGAGTCAAAGAACCAAGTCTAGTAGGCTAGTAACATTTTGATGCAGCGAATGGTATGGTATAGAAAGTGTGAGAGTTCACAGTTCAGTACTTTAGTTGTTTATTGTTTTTGTTGGAAACCTCAAAAACTTTCAAATCTAATCCTTGAAAACAATAAAAACTAACAAAGGGGATCTACTAGAACATGAACATTTAAAGGTTGATTGTGACAAGAAATAAAATAAAAAGTTGATTTGCCAACGAATATCTTGCAATACAAAAAAATAAAACTCTGAAAGTAACGATAATGATGCAATTGTATAATATTGTTGTTAAGAGTTTTATCTCATTCGTTCAAAGTTTCTTAATTATTGTGGCCACATATAATCAGCTTAAGATTAATCCTAGAACAGAAAGTAATGTAAAAGGTTGTTCATGAAAAAGTTACTTAATGGTTAAGAAGTTTTTGGCTTATGATCATCCCACTTTGTGAAGTATGGACTCGACTTTATTGATATTAGTACCAAAAATGAAAGAGGTTTCTTAATCGCCAAGTTCCGACCAAAAACACAAAGCCCACATTTTATGAAAAAGACTCTCAACCAACATTTTGTTTTGATATGATAGAAAGTTTCAAAGATCCAAAACGATGATATAATAAATAAATACAAAAGAAAAAAAGGTGAAGCCACTCAACAAAATTCAAAAGTGATGAAACTAAAGCAAGTGAAGACGCATACATTATCACATAAAAAGTAGCATCCACACCAAGAAATTAGATAAAAAGAGAAGAGAATAATTTCATCAACTTTTTTTTTTCTTTCTTTTGTTTTCTGTAGATTTTGAATTGCAATCATACATTCATACGTGTGAATGTGTATATATCAACAACATTCTTTTTAATGTATAAAATTCTCAAGTAGTATAAAGTAGCTAAATCATATGTGACTAAGATATATAAAGAGAGAGACAAGCCAGCAAGAATATTTACTACACATACACACACAAAAAGATTCACATAATCATCTAGTAACCAAAAAAACAGAGTGAGAAGAAGTAATGAACAGAATGAGCAATACAGTGTTAGGGTTCTTGAACATCCTTACACTAATTTCTTCCATAGTTCTATTAGGGTCAGCTCTATGGATGGGTAGGAGCAAGACAACATGCGAGCATTTTCTTCAGAAGCCACTTCTGATCTTAGGCCTAGCTATCTTGGTCTTATCAATAGCTGGTCTGGTCGGTGCATGTTGTGACGTGGCTTGGGTCTTGTGGGTGTACCTCTTCTTTATGGTCTTCATCATAATCGCCCTCATGGTTTTGACCCTGTTTGGATTCATAGTGACTAGCCATGGTGGTGGTGTGGGTGTGGATGGTAGGATTTATAAAGAGTTCAAGCTAGAAGCATATCACCCTTGGCTTAAGACAAGGGTGATAGATACTAATTATTGGGTTACTATAAAGACTTGCCTCTTGGGCTCAGTCACTTGTTCCAAGCTCGCTTTTTGGACTCCTCTTGATTATCTCCAAAAGGACTTATCTCCTCTTCAGGTACTTGTTATAATAACAATAGTTTTCAAAATTTAGTACAAAAACACAAAGATTGTTGAATATTCTGATATTTGGAAATAGTCTGGATGCTGCAAACCACCGACGTCATGCGTTTACAACACGGACACGCCGATACAACAAGACCCGGATTGTTACCGGTGGAACAACGCCCCGACCGTCCTCTGCTATGACTGTGATTCGTGCAGAGCTGGGGTTTTGGAGACAGTTCGACGCGACTGGCACAAACTCTCTCTAGTTAATGTCATTGTTGTTGTTTTCCTCATTGCTGTTTACTGCATTGGTTGTTGCGCGTTCAAAAACGCTAGACGCCCTCAACATTACGGCTTCCCTTACGGACGTTACGGCATGTCCAAGTCTCGACCCGGATGGGAACAGTCTTGGTGAGGTTTTAGATTCATGAATCTTTTATATATGATTGTTAGTTTTCATTTCTAATGCTAATTTTATTATGTAGGTCGAGATGGTGGCATGGGAGAGACCGGTATTAATTAGGGAAATATATATATATGTAATGTTTTCGAATTTTACGGTTCAGCTCTTGGCCTAATCTATAAATATTATTTTTGTACAGAGCATAATTTTTTTTACAATGAAACTGCGATTTTCTTTTGGTTGTTATTGAAGAGAAGCCAGATTAATATATAGTTATACGACTCCAACTATATAGTATCTGATTTGAGGAAGACAAATTTTCGTCGCTTATATATTTATATAATAACATAAAAAAAACGTGACCGTCATCATAACATACAAATTTTTTTTAGGTTTATCTGAATTCGGATTTGAAAACCTGATTTACAGTATTTTTATTGAGCATATTAAATATTGCAACATGTTCTATAGAGTATAGATTAGTTTAGCATTAGGATCGAGACATCGAGTATAGCTTATAGGAGAATGTCAAATGGGTTCTCTTTGGGCCAGATATTAGTTATTGATTAGGCCCAGCAAAGCATGCAACTAGGGTAAGCGATTCTTCTCCCACATCGAAGCTTGAGATGAGACACTCACCTGTGAGCGTTGTATAAATAATAAAGGTGGTCGTAGCATTGAAGGTACTTACCTGGACGGGGTCAACTCGTGATCATGAAGACGAGTGGCCTAGGCTAGCGACCACATTGCACTTTGTCGGTGTGCTTAGCTTAAGGTCTTCCCATGAGGGAGATCCTGCGTCATTATTTGTGGCAGTGGAGGCCTGCGTCCGCGCGGCCTCTCCTATTTCCAACAGTTCAATTTTTTTTCTATGGCTAAACTCTAAACCGGAGCTTAGTAATGGCCAAAGTTGGAGATCCTAGCTACTGAGTACTGACATTGCATATATGTTTACATATCCAATTAAACAGGCTGTGTTGAAACCTTAATGGATCAAGGAGGATGTTAATGGATTTGGTGCTTTTCAAACATTTCATTTAGTTGTAGGCTGACAAGGAAGTGTTAGAATCTGTTGCATGATCGGATCAGTCTAAATACCAATTTGCATTGGAGTGTCAACATGGTGGCTGAAGCTAGAAGTTTCAAGCCCTTATGGTGTTACCAGCGATCAAATATTGTTGAAGTGGAGCATTGCATATACTTTGATGATTAAAAGTCAAAACAATTCTCTCTAATCGAAGATGCATTTTAAAAAAAAATTATAAAAAACACTACGAATTTAAGCAGAGACAAGGTTTCTAGACTTGTAGCTAAGTTCATTCCTTTTACGAACATTAAAGTTGGTCCAAGATTTTACTTGTAGGGATTTGTTGGCGTAGCAATCAACTTTATCTTACCTTTTTGTGGATGTTTTATATTAAAAGTACAAGATTCTAGGTTCTCTGTTTATAGAAAGATAAGCATGAAAAACTGATTACTTATCCTAGAGGTGAACACCATACACTTGACTAGAGAAAAATCTCAAATCCTCAAATTTAGCAGTTTTGCTAGTAATTAAGCCATGATTATTAGTCTCAGTCTCATGATAATTATTTTTCACAGTTTGATGAGCAAAGTTTAGATATATTCATCAGTAAACCAATTTTTAGTAGCTAGAAAGCATTATACTGCCAAAACGCTTCATGGTTTTTTTCAAGAATCCAATTGAGTTGGAAGGAAACAAATTTCTCCGTTTTAAACGAAGAAGAACTATATACGAATATGATCACGATGATTTACACCGCGTCATCGCCCATTACACTTGTTATGCTGCCTCTGCTTTGTTCCATCCCCTTGCTTTTCGATTATGGGGTTGAATCCTCAAGATAAGCACTATAAGCCTCCTTGGTAAAAAAAACTTCTTACTAAAGTATCTATCATTTAACACTTTACAAAAAAAAGAAAGGTTTTATACAACAAGTTAAATACCGAGAGTATATGTCTCTTTTTATCAAGATAATAGAAAAATGTCAAGTAAAAAATCATAAATTATAAAATGTGCTCGGGGGAGTAATTAACGCATTATTAATGGGAAGGTGTAACGTACACGAGTTTGCGTTAGGCGGAAAGAAAATATAGTGGACATAAACAAAACTTTGTCACATGCTTTGCCATCAAGCCCATGCATATCACCTTATTTTTTGATGGAACCTTATTATTTGTGCATTAACGAAAATGGAATTTTAAAACGTATATACATTGAACACGCATGAAATTTGTGCAATATGTTTTCAGGAAAACAGGAACAACAAAAAGATTAATTATAATAACTAATATATAACTGAAATGAAAAATATAAAACTAACGGCAAAATCTTAGATTGACGTTTGAGGAATGGGCTACTGCAATTATATTATTCTGAAAATTCATGTTCCAAGTGAGTAGATAAGTAGTAGACATATGAGTTGAGAAGTAGCAAAAGTTCAATTTAATTTGTTGTTAAGAAAGCTAATTATACCTAGGAATTAAGAAATTATGTTTGTTTAATTATGTTAATGGACTTTTTGATAGTGGGATGATATATATTTATATTAAATTGAACTATTTATATTTGACTATTTATATTTATATTTATTATCCATGAAATTATGGTTATTTTTATTTGACTATATATATTGTTTGATTTTTGCTTGTATATCCAAAACTCTCGGCATGGAACCTGCGTACAGTTTTTGATTTTGACCCCTCGTTAACCAATAACTTGTACAAGTTTTTTCATGTTCGTTTTTTTTTTTTTAAATGTCAAGTTTCATATACATACATACATAGCTAAACACAACTTTGGACCCATATATAAGATGCATTTTCAATTTTACAACAATTAATAAATTTCGTAAGACTTCTAAATTTATATATGGCTTAATATTAAAGGACCTATATGTATGCATTTCACAGGATGCCGATGTAAAATTGATGATATAGAAATACATACGAATGTAGGTTTTACATACATGTGTATTGTGTATTAGAATATTAAGGAGAAGAGAAAAACCTATTAATACAATACCGTTTTGTTTTTGTTGTAAGTGAGCCAGAAAAGCCTTAATTAAGAAAATGTAATAAAAACTACTCCATTAAATAACAATTTATAATCCTCACAGAAAGAAGAGAAAAAAATAAAGTATATGGTGGTTAATAAAGATGATACGATATGAAATGTCAATAACTACAACTTGTTATATCGAAAGCCTTTGATTGTGATTCCTTAATCATCGAAACTTAATTCTTGTTAGACAACATATTAACAGTGCAGCCAAATTACCCTAAAATTACGTGGAAACATCTCATGTAATGAAATTACGTACCCAACTTTACTTGCATGCAATATCTATAAATACCCTCATGAATTACATTTCATGCAAAATCAAGAAACACTCAAAACCCATTTCAAAAGAGAAACATTTCTAAAAAAACACTTTTAGTAATTAATAATGGGAAAGCTCTTGGTGTTAATGTTAGTTGGGATGTTCTTGGCTTTCGAAAGCTTGGAAGCTCTTGACTATGGAGATGCACTAAACAAGTCGATCTTGTTCTTTGAAGGCCAGCGATCCGGTAAACTCCCGACCAACCAACGGGTTAAATGGCGAGGCGATTCTGCCCTCTCCGACGGTGCATCAGCTAATGTAATCCATAGCTCTATTCATCAGAAACATACTTTTATATGTCTCCGTATTATATCTTTTAACCAATTTTCGTGTGTTTTTATAATTTCCAGGTGAATCTGATTGGAGGGTATTACGATGCTGGTGACAATGTAAAATTTGTGTGGCCAATGTCATTTACCACAACATTGCTGAGTTGGGCGGCAATTGAATACCAAAATGAGATTTCTTCCGTTAACCAGCTCGGTTATCTCCGGTCTACTATCAAATGGGCAACCGATTTTATCCTGCGAGCTCATACCTCGCCGACCATGTTATATACACAGGTAAACCAGCTAAGCCGGCCTATAGAGAAATAAAAGATACACTATATTTCATTCATTGCTGAATATTTCAAATAGTATAGACTATATATAAATATACCTCTAACTCTAATGTTTAACAAAATTTGGTTTTGTTTTCTGATGGATATAAAAAAAGGTGGGAGATGGGAACAAAGATCATAGTTGCTGGGAGAGGCCAGAAGATATGGACACACCTAGAACTCTCTTCAATATCACTTCCTCTTCCCCTGGTTCTGAAGCTGCCGGTGAAGCCGCAGCCGCTCTTGCTGCCGCCTCAATTGTTTTCAAACCGGTGGATTCTACTTATTCATCCACCCTACTAAACCATGCAAAAACCGTAAGTATACATAATCATTACATTCAATCACGATGTATGTATAATCCATATTATCTTTTTTTTGTTTTGTTCTGCAGCTGTTTGAATTTGCTGATAAGTACAGAGGTTCTTACCAAGCATCTTGCCCCTTCTACTGCTCATACTCAGGCTACCAAGACGAGTTATTATGGGCTGCGGTATGGCTATACAAAGCAACAGGAGAGAAGAGTTACATAAATTATGTTATAAGCAATAAAGATTGGAGCCAAGCCGTCAATGAATTCAGCTGGGACAACAAATTCGCTGGCGCGCAGGCTTTACTTGCCTCGGTTAGTATAAACTAACTTTACTAAATTCTATAACATTAATCAAGTGCTTTGCTAATTTTTTGTTGATTCTATATTTGAAGGAGTTTTACAACGGAGCAAATGATTTGGTTAAATTTAAGACCGATGTTGAATCATTTGTCTGTGCATTGATGCCAGGAAGTAGCTCCCAACAAATTAAACCAACTCCTGGTAAATATTTTTCAATTTTTATCTAAATCATAATCGGTTAATTGTTTTTATTTTATTTTGGCGTTGGTTTTATGGTTACATTTCTTTGTACTTTTTTTTTTCAGGTGGGATTTTGTATATTAGAGACAGTAGCAACTTACAATATGTAACAACGGCTACAACTGTTTTGTTCCATTACTCAAAAACTCTTACCAAAGCAAATGTCGGTTCAATCCAGTGCGGTTCGACCCAATTCACCGTATCTCAAATTCGTAATTTCGCCAAATCACAGGTAAAAAATTATCCTCACTATAATCCGGTTCTACACACTTTTGGCATGTTCTTACCCAACCGGTTTAATTCAGGTGGATTACATACTTGGGAATAATCCAATGAAAATGTCTTACATGGTCGGATTTGGGACAAAGTACCCTACACAACCTCATCATAGAGGCTCATCATTACCGTCAATAAAATCTAAACCGGAAAAAATTGACTGCAATGGAGGGTTTTCTTACTATAATTCTGATACATCAAATCCGAATGTGCATATCGGCGCAATTGTGGGCGGTCCGAATTCATCCGACCAGTACAGCGACAAAAGATCAGATTACTCTCATGCAGAGCCAACAACTTACATTAACGCCGCCTTTATTGGTCCCGTTGCTGCCCTGATCAGTTCTTCCGGATAAACTCACGTTTACATCTTGTTATGGGAAAACAAATTAAATATTCTTAAGAAAGACTCAAACTTACACCACATACACACTCACATATCATTGTATACACACTCACATATCTTTGTATATTTGTATATTATAGCGCTTAACTATAATGAAAACTATTTAATTCAGATATTTATTGGGTCGTTAATTACAAGAAAAGAAAATTATGTATTGGATCTTATATAGAAGTTTAGTTACTATTTTATGATTACTGCCTAAGCCTTTTTATCTTTTATAATCAACCGTCCTCTTTTTTTAGTCTATTAACAACGACATGTAAATATGATGTATTCAGAGAAATGTATTGAACCCTTAACAACAACAACAAAAATGGTTTTCAAAACGTTAGATGCTGTAGTTACTAGTTGCAAGATGGTAGATATAATTTGGGAACTCAACAATTATATAGACGGTAAACTAACAAATATGAAATATAGCATATATGTTATTTATTAATGATAATTGTCTGAATTTAAATGTATTTTTGTTGAATTAAAGACATCGACATCACACGCTTATATTTAATTATTTGACCATACCTTTGAATATTATATTTTTCTTCATCAATAATTGATATGGAAATGAGAAAAATAGTATACACAGAGCACTAAATGCGGCTTAGTGTCTGCGTTTGTGTGTAATGGTGTCTATAATGCCAAATAGATTTGCTAGGACGCCTAACTTAGTGTTTAGACCGTCTAAAGACTCTTCCAATTAACCTTGCCTCTAGTGTTTAGGCGAACCCTTTTTTAGAACAGTGGTGCATGTTGAGATGTAAAACTTTGTATATAACAGATTGTTTTACCATTTGTATGCAGGGATATGAAAAATCGAATTCATTTGTTAAAAGTTCAAGTTGGAAACAAGACGAAAATTACGACGCTCTAATCTTCTAAAGACTAGACATAAATATACATTATCCTCAATGGCTGAAACTATATAATATAAGTTTGATTATATATATACATATACGCCTAAATGTTTCTCTAGTAATTCCATAAGTACCCACTGAAGAACTCTTGGCTATTCAATAGTTCATCGAAGTCACCGGTAAAAACCGGAAAGGTTCCTGTCCCGGACATCAAATCCGATGGTAAACCGTTACTCATGCCCTTGATTTCTCCAGCTGCTTGGTGGGTACTCATTTCTGCAACGCACATTTCTTGAACCGCAACAGACGATTCATCCGCGGACGCGATCGTTGGATTGCTTGTGGGAGAAGAAACAACTTCTTTTCCGGATTTTTTGGTTATGGTTGGTTTGGTTTGGGAAGATTTGGCTCGAGTCGAACCGGCTAATGAGTTTCTCCGGGTTGGTAACTCATGATTGTGCTCATTAGTGTATGTTATGGTGAATTTGTCCGGGTTCTGAGGATTTCTTTCGACTTGTTTTCTTGCCAAACACCCTTTTGAGCTACTACATCTGTAATAACTCCTGAAAACATTAAACAAAATTGAGAGAGATTGAGTAAATCCGGTTATGTTATTCTTTAAGAGAAATGAAGATGATTAAACCGGGATTGGCTAAACTAAAGACCTTGGGTATGGAGATCCTTTGATGGGTTTCTGCCCGTACTTACGCCACGCCCATGCGTCCGACAACAAGTTCTCTTCTTTCACTTGCTCAACAACTCTCTTCTGTTGATTCTTCTTGCTGTCCAAATTCAAAATCACAATAATTGTTTATTATTCTATTCAACAAGGAGCATATATTTATAACCAGTTTACTTATACGATATAGAATTTAAGAATATTGAATTATTATTTTTCCGCATTTTAAAGAACCTTTTCAAGAACTTCAAGAATATACTGACCTTTTCTTGGATTTGGATTCCGGGATTCGGATATGATCAACTCTTGATCCGTTGGACAGAAGACAACCATGTGTTCGTTGTTTCTTATCATCTAGAAAACTTCGAGAATCTTCAGGGACAGAGACCGAGCTCGTCGTGAGGATCGTTTGTGTGGAGAAAGGGTAAAAAGGTTTGTAGAGTTCACCGAGTTCGTCTAAACCGGTTGTCTCCATATCCGGTTCGTAGAAGCTAGACGTCTCCATAGGAAGGCAAAACGAAGGTGAAAACCCACCGGAACTTTCGCCGGAAAAAGCGTCTCCGGAGCCGGAGTAGCCTCTGACTATTGCTTCAAGGTCTCCTTCGTCCATATAAGCCGCCACCTCACCCATATCTCTCTCTCTCTTGTTTCCTCTTTTATCTCTTCTTCTTTTGTTGTGTTTGTATACTACATATGTCGAGAACAAGCCTTTTGGGAAACATTGGTTTATATAAAGATGGAAAGAAAATAAGATTGTTTGTTGTTTAGGGTGTTTTCGTTTCCCATGTGAACCCGTTAGTACGTCATTTAACTTTTAAAATTTATTGTGTTGACTTTTGAAAAAGTCAATTCGTACCTAAACTTTTAGAAAAAAAAAAACTTTAATAAAATAACGTTAACTTGTCAAATATCCATCTCCGACAAAATATCTCAAAATATAAAATCATACACAATAATATTCAGGAAAGTCCATATTCATTACCTATTAAAATATAACTATATATGAATATATACGATTTTATATTACAAAAAGGAATTAATTTGACAATATGTATTTTGGAAGATAATATGAGCAAGTTAGCTAAAGAGAATTTAAATATCATTTGCTAAATTAAATACTGAAAACGGCATTTGTACATGCTTATGCATGAGTATGACCTATATAAATAGCAATTTCTTTATTTTATTTTCGTCGTCATTGTAATCTATTTATTTTGATGAAGGTTATGTCACTACTTTATTCGTACTTGTATAATTATGTGTGTTTAATGTAGTACGTAAGTCTAGCTTACCTTGTGTTCACGTAACGAGCCATTCAAAATTAAATATACTTTTAGAATATTGGTGCAAGTAATGATCTATACCGTGAAGCTTACTTTGATAAAATATTTGGAAAATGTTAGAAATAATTTGAGAGGGTATTGTCACTTTATCTTAAGCCTTGTGGGTAATATATATAGATTGGTCCAATAACCCCACGCCTCTGTCATAGAATAGGGATACCTTTAATCCCCTAGCACAAAATCTTCCCAACTAAGATCAAAGAAAGATTCTCCAATAATATCTTCTTCTTCATTTTTGGTTGTTTTTTTATGTTTGTAATTATGATTCTTCCTGTTTTTTATGGTCTCCTATTATGTATTTTAAAGTACATTTTTAACGAGTTAAACTTGATAAAGTGTTTTTTTTTGTAAACACAGAAACAAAAAATTCTAACTTGTTTACCTATAAAAATAGTAATGTTTGACAAAATCATAACATACTCAATATTTAGACGGTTAGACATGAAACTAATAAAATAAAAATGATGTAAGTAATTATTGCCATCATGTAGTGTTTTCCATTCATTCCAAATGTTAATTATCATTCATTTCAGGGTTATGGGGAGCATATTTTTTTTATATATAACAACATCCTATTTTGTTATGTGTACAAATACTCATTATATAGATGCTAATTTAATTATCAGTTAGTGTCTTATTTATCAAATGAACACCTACCAAAACTAAATCCTAAACAAACAAAAACAACTTGAAAACACAATCCTAAACTATAATCTCCATTAGTAAAGTCCACGTAAAAATACCATGCTATGAAAAATCTTATATCCTATAATAATATAATGAGATGTAAAATTAATCGTCAAAGAAAACCTCATTTTTATTTTCTTAAATAAATATCAGTTGATTTCAAAAAAAAAAAAAATATATCAGTTTTGACGTAGCACTTTCTCTGACTTATTATTAGCTCGTAATTTGTTGAAGTTAATTAGTTTTGATCACTTTGCTTAATTTGTCAAAATGATCACATAAGTTACACGTTAATTTTGATTACTTTGCTTTGTCAAATGACCACATAAGTGTCAAAACAAAGAAATACATATATTCGTATAGTATTGTAATATATGCTCTTAAATATTTTTCGGTCCATATTGGTAGCCTTTTCTTTCTTTTTTAGGCGATGGGAGATTAAAAAGTTGGCACGGGTGATTGTAGTCCCATAAAAGGCATAAAAAACTTAAAGTCAACAAAACAATAATAAAAACCATATTGAGAGATTTAAATTATTAAAATATACATATATATATATATATATATATATATATATATATTTTTTAAATGTAGTCAGCTTGCTCTTGCAACTGGGAAGAAATTTGCATCCCCTCTTGCACCAACTTGTAAAGGTCTATGTCATATATTTGATACGCGCACAATACAGACATATACACACGTGGATAACTGGAAAAAAAAATCCAGTCACAAACTTAGATCTTTGAGATAATATACAAAACCAAATTATATATCTAACACTGAAGACCGTAAATGAATACCCAATATGTTGTCAGATATATAACAATAACATTTTAAAAACTATGATAACATTTTAAGAACTATGTATAGACAAATCAAGAGAAATCATAGAAATGACGATATATGTTGGGAAAACAATTAAACGAACACTTGTTAAAGTCTGCCTGATATTTTGTACTTATACGAGCTTATTGACTCGTGTGAGTTCGGTTGAATTATACACTTAAATATCTTTGTCTCTTTAGATGTGTGTATATCAAAATAGTGAGATAAGAATATTTCAATATTACTATGTAACTTTGATCTTTTTTACATAACTAGCTGCATTTTGTCAACACGTAATCAGTTGTTACATGGTTTTCAATTAAACCACGTTAAGTATGAAATACAATAAAGTTAATTTAGATAATTTATACAATAAAAAAAAAAAACTTGGTTAACAGCTCATGTTTTAATTTTATTTTTTCTAGTTCCCAAACTACTTATAAAAATCAGAAAAGTTATTCGGTTATGGTATCAGGAAACACTATATTCGAACCAATTTGTGATAGTCTAGTGGTTGAATTATTAAACTTAAATCTTACTTGGTGATGTACTTAGATTGATATTTTTTTGTATGTCGACATGGTATGTGAAACCACGGCAACAGATGATATAGAATATAATTGTATTGTCATATTGATGATCTCACAAGAATACAATTAGAATATTTTTTTTCCAAAAGAAAAAAAAAGAAAGAACGTATACAAATAGAACCGACTTCTTTGAATTCTTCGTTTAACGTGTAAAATAGACACACTCGCGGTATGTGTGTAAATACTCAGTTACATATGTGTCCATCATGAACACTCCATGTACTTACCGAGAGGTAACACCATATACATCAGGATCTAAGAAATGAACTTAGATTTGTAAAGAGTGACCAAACCACACGATACATGTCAAGAACATATCTATGTCAATTCATCTATGTTTGTGTGACAACCCAATGCATGAAATCAACAGATCTTATATATATACAACAACAATATAATATACAACTATTGTATTATGTAAAGCATAGATTTGATTAAATATGACATCACTTAAATTTATGATTGCCGAAATTTTTATGTGAATTTAATTTCTGCAAGCTACATTCGAATTATATATATATATATATATTCGTGACATCATGCGTAGGGTTCCACTTGCATTAGTTAATTTGTATGTATAGTGCGTATACGTCTATGAAGTTGTAATTAAACAACTCTTATATTATATGTATATGTTTCGTTAAGCATGGGATTACTATGTGTAGATTGACCATTTCGGATGTATCTTTCTAGTAATTGGTCCATATTAAACAATAAAAAGAAGAGCAAAAATGAAACCATGCAGTTGCCATATGGAGTGAAAAGCAACAAATTACAGCTATCGGAAACACTGAAAAGACTCTGTGATAGATTAATGTTGCAATACATATCCCAAAGACTTCAACACTTCTCATCTTCCAAATCGACGGTATAATCAGAAACTGGCTCTCCTCCATCATAGAGTTGGATCCAACAAAGTTTAAAGATAGCTTTAGGGTTATGGTTAAGCACTCGTATATAATTAAGTTTTTCTTTTTTGTGGGTTATGGCCTATGGATTTTTTTTTTAATAATCTTTTAGCTAAGCCAAAATCATTTTTATTGATTCTATCATATTAAAATTTGATATAAGTTATAGCCATAAAAATGCATATGGAATTGGACATCAACAACGGAAATTTGTATTGCATCTCCTTAAACCGTCATCATCGGTTAGTGAATTTCGTAAGTCTTAGGCAACCCCGGAAGGTAGAAACTATGATACCATTGAAATCCAAAATATCTCTTAACACTTTAATATAAACATATGTTGAGTCTATACCATATAATTAAAATGAAATCAAGTTAGTTCCGTACAAAGTTAGGCAGTGTCGTACATCTCGATGCACGACTTCATTTTTGTATTAACGTGGTGATAAGATCACTTTGTCACTCAATAATAAACTTTTTGGTCGACTAAAGATATTGTTATATGTTAGTATTGATTTTGATTATACAATATGGTAGTCAATATAACTATTGTGTTCAATTACTTTAGATTTGAATTGATGTGACATGTCTCCGTACGCGTTTTCGTGTCATTACTAATTAATGGACTTATATATTTGTTATATAATCAAATTATTGAAAGTACTAATTAAGAGAAAACATATATTATCATAATAATATTTTTTTTTTTGTCAGAAGATATGCAATATATATACGAATTTAAACCTGAATGATGGCACAATTACAAGACCAACATAAACTACGTACTAACTAGTATATTATAAATCTTGGTCACCATTCAAACTCGTACGACATTGTTAATGGTACTTAAAAACCTATAAAATCGTTGATGTTGTGGTACGACTTATACATTTACATTGATTTTGAGTTGGCTCCATATCGATTTGAAAAAGTGATGATCGCTACAAGAAAATTAAAGAAATTGATATTAAGTGACTGCCGTTGGAAACTAAACGAATCCGATAGTGGTAGTGGTCACTTTTGGTTTAAAGATATCGATATTTTTTTTTTTTTTTGGGTACTTTTAGTAAAATATAGGATATATAACTTCCATAAAAATTGAAAGTGATGATGAGAAAAATGATGATATTTAATGTAAAAGCGCATAAAAACAATAAACTTAAAAATCTGGTCCAAAATGCTAAGTTCTCAACAACTTGTATGTGTAATTTATATATAGGTTGTAATTATATATAGGTTGTGCCCTAAATAACACAGCTTGCGCGTTGTTGTGCCCATCACCTATTAACAATGGCGTTTACAATATGCCTACGTTAATTGGGCTACACTTAAGACTTTATTTCATGACAATCGTATCTTAACCACACCATTTTTTCTGCATCCGACGATGCAAAAAAAAATATCAAAAGGTTTTCGTCTAACATTTAATAGGAAAAAAACTCTTGACAGTATCCAAGTATTGTCACAAACTCATATCAAAAGTTTTTATTCTCGTACGTCTGACTATTCAAACTAACAATTCAATAGTGTAAAAACTCTTCAAACTATCCAAGTATTGTCACAAACTCTTAGTCTAGTACATTGTTATATTTTGACATATATATATAGTATTGAAATCCTAGAGACATGAAGAATTTGAGAGTTAAAAGATGCGAGGCTTCAAATTAATGAGTATGTTTTGAAGGAGATTGTGAAGTCTTAATCAATAATACATATAATCCAATGGATCCTCAACAATTGTGCGATAGCAAACCTTCTCCTGGATATACATTATTGGATGTCGAGATTCTTATCCATACGGTTCAGTTTTGTACAAAATGACCTTGTAATAGCGTAGCTCATCATCTTCCTAAGTTTGATTGTAAATTCCTCCTATTATGCCTTAGCCATTGTGTATTCTCCAACTTCGTTGTACCGATTGTTAAAGTTAATAACATCTCTTTTTGACGGAAACAAAAATAAAAATAACTTTCTTATTTCTAATTGCTTGGATTACTAAAGACTTTATGTTGATAAGGTTAACTACAATTTTGCCATATGAAATCATTATTCCCCAAAGGCGACATACTAGAAGCGAAACCGAAGGATCTAACCGGTAAAACCGAGAATTAGACATGATGAATTAAACCGGAATTCTCCCGGTTTAATATATACCCGGTCGTTTATTTAGTCGTGTTTTTTTTTTTCCGTCAACGTCATTCTTCTTCTTCCTTAAACCCTAATCAAAATCTCAACTTCGAGCTATGGCGGCCTTTGAAGACAGAGCTGATGAAAACGATGAAATTGCCTTCAAAGATGGCAACACTGATATTTCCCAACAGCTTATGGACCGTTACGGCAAGTCCTCAGCCGCGCAACACCGTCATCTCGTCGCCACCGCCGTCGCTATGCGCTCTATTCTCACCTCTGAGTCACTTCCGCCATCTCCTTCAGCTTTCTTCGCAGCTGCTATATCCTCTGTGGATTCTTCTACGGAGGATCCCGAGGCAATTTCTGCTTTGCTTACATTCCTGTCCATTGTCGTTCCTTTGGTTCCTTCAGGAGAAATTTCAGCTACTATGGCTCGAGATGCTGTAGCTGTTTTGGTAAATTCAGTTGATGGAGAAGGAAATAAATTAGGTGTTGCGAGTTTGAGAGCTGGTGTGAAGTGCATTGGAGCCTTGCTTATTGGTTTCTGTGATTTGGATGATTGGGAATCACTTCAAACTGGGTTTGGTTTACTTCTCAAATTCGCCATTGACAAACGTCCCAAGGTATTTACTTTTGGGTTCGTGTTTCCCACTCTTTTGCTTCTTAGAATTGCTGGAATGAATCACTACTATCTATAATGACCATTTCCATGATTAGTTCTGCTGAAGTCTTGAGCTTTGCAGTTGCTATGAAATCGTTTATTTCTATATTCGTGGGTTTACTGGCGGAGAAGTCATGCTAGTGTTGCTATCTTTTCGGAAATTCATTTTTGAAAGAAGTATCAATGTATCATATTGTGATGACAATCTTGGTTTGTGTGTTTGCTCTGTTAGGTTAGAAGGTGCGCTCAAGAGTGTTTGGAGAAGTTATTTGGTTCTCTCCGATCATCTACTGTTCTAAAGGAAGCAAGTAATTCAGTTTATGCTTTACTTGAAGAATATATGCCTGTTCTATCTGACTTAAGCTCAAAAAAGATTGAGGAAGGTTCTAAGGTTAACTTAACATTGAAAGCCGAGAACGTAGAGGCTGCCCATGCGCTAAATGTGCTGAGTGCTACAATTCCGTTTCTCACTGCGAAAGTTAGTTCTAGAGTTTTTACAGAACTTTGCAAGCTTATGGGATCACAGTTTTCGCCGCTGACTAGGCAAATTCTCAAAGCAATTGACACTATTTTCAAGAATTCAGAAGATACAGTTGTTGTTCCTGAGATAGAAGGACTCGTAACTTCTTTGACTAGTTATTTATCTTTACACGACAAGAATCCTGCTGACACGATCGTTCATGTGACCACCCTATTAAAAAGTGCTTTGGAGAAAGCCTACTCAGTCGAACCGACATTATGTCTAAGGAAACTTCCACTAGTTTGTAGGTCATTGGCAGGTTTGTGTCCGTTCTAGTTTTCAGCATGTATCGCTTTTGTTCTTCATTGTGTGCTTGTAGTTATTTATATGTTATGATAAATTCCAACTTTCAATTCCTATGCTTTAGGCCTTCTGACTTCCACGGACGATGTTGCATCCCAAGCCTCAGTTATATTAAAAGACTTGATCAGTAGCCACATCGATAAAAATAAACTTCTGATCGATGAAAGCTTGTCTGGTGAAGATGTGGATAACGTAACCAGTGGAGAAGATATAAATGCAGCAAGATGTGTATGCTCTGTCTTTCAGACTGCCCTGAACTCATGTGATGGAAATCCAAAGGATCACATTTTAACTGTCATAAATCTTTTGATCGAGAAACTTGGTAAGTGTACTTTCACTCGGGTGTTATATTTTGTCATCCTGAATATGTTATCTACACATCTTCCTAGCGAAATATATCAATTCTATCTCCGATTGGTTCAGGAGAGCTCTCATATATTCTTGCAAAGGATATCATATTAAAGCTTGCCGACTTGATGAAACATGCAACTGGAGACACTTCTAGCTCACAATATGTAAGTTACTAAAGGGCCTATTCTGTTTCAGTTATGGTACTGGTTTCTTATTTAAGGAATATGGCTGGCTCAGAAAGTTGTGAGTAATAATGTAGAATGTCCCAGTGGATAATAGTGATTTTGATACTCAATGGTGTATTCAATCGTATTTCGTGGTTAAGAAAAAAAATACATCTTGATTCTCATCATATATCTATGTTTGCAGTTTCTTACGATATAAAGAGTCTATCTATACTATTTGATTTATACTAGATTGGAATTATCTGCAGCTTCAGCAATGCATTGGGTCTGCAGTGGTTGCAGTGGGACCAGTAAGGCTACTGACACTTCTTCCAATCACTCTTCATACTGAGAGTCACTCATGCACAAATGCTTGGCTAATTCCAATCTTAAGAGAATATATTGTTGGAGCATCTCTTGAGTATTATGTCGACCACATTGTTCCGCTTGCAAAATCACTGTTGCTTGCTTCTAAAGGAGGTACTTATCTATGCCAACAATAAGAATTTCATTTACATTAGATCAAACAGACGTTTCCTATCTTCTAGTCCTCTTGGTTTTGTTTGCATATCAGGACTTAATATTCTATTCTGCCACTTGTCTTACATCATGCAAGAATATAGTTACCATCTAGGGCACAATTAGTTAATAATTTCTATGTGCTTGGCAATTTTTCACTAACATTTATTTATATGCTTGTATGCTAGCTAAAAAGTCATCTCACGGCAAAAAGTTGCGGGCCTATAGTCATGAACTTCTGAGACTGCTACCTGCCTTTTGTAACTATCCAGTTGATGTCCCCCAAAAATTTGGATCGTTAGCCAAACTAATGGTTAAATTTGTTAAAAATAAATCTTTCATGCATGAAGCCGTCGCTCTTTCTATACAGGTGAGTTCCTTTGCATTCTATTAGTGCTAGGGTTAAGTGGTGAACTGCCAACTTGGCAATCTCACTGAAAATTTCCTTGTGTAGATGCTTGTAAATCAGAATAAAGGAATGCCTAAGCCCAGTACAGATATGGGAGAAGCAAAAGCCATAAGTGAAGATGCAACAACAGAGCTGAAAAGTGGATTCCACTATTCAAAGAAATCTTCAGCTAAAAACATGAAGGCTTTGGCATCAAGCTCGACACAGTTGCTTCAGACTCTTGTTGATGTACTCACTGTTTCAGGCACAGAGATCAGTGCAGACTTTAAGGTACAAAATTTTCTGCTTATTCTCTGCATTTCGGATTTATAACAAATTGGTTTCAGGTCCTCCATTGTGGTCATTTTACTCATTCCAAATACTTTTTGCTGGGGAGATAGCATTTCTGGTGTGATTAGATTCCAAATGCTTGTCTGCTCATAGGCGGTAAAGGGTAGTCAATTCGCACAGAAACTATATTTATAGGCATGAAGAAAACTCAAATGTATTTGTTACTCAAACTACTATTAGGATTTCTTCAATTAATGCCTACAGTGATTTTATATTTTTGTCAAATAATTTTTTGCTTCTATATCCGTCATTTTCTTCAGTACAAGTCTATGTGGTCTTTTAACTTAAGTGATTAAACTTTTGATTCGCTGTAGAAAATATTATATAGTTAATGTTCTTGTAATGGCAGGCTGCAATTGGATCCTTAGCTTCCACTCTTAATTCATCAGTTAGGAAAAGGATTCTAATTTCTTTGCTAAATAAGTTTGATCCTGCTGGTGAAAGCGAGACTGAAGAGAAGGTCAATCAATCAAATGATTCAATCGAAGAAGAAAAAGAAACCTGCGGTGCCACAAAGACACAGTTAAAGAGGTATAGTTCAAGTTATATTTACTTTTATAATGAAACTCAAGCCATAAAATCTCTTGTCCAGCTTGTTAATTTTTTTGAATACCATTAGACATAGTAATAGCATGACATCCATGTGTCTATCAAGTTATATCTCCTCTCTCCTATACCTCGTATGACCTTTTTCAATGACATTTGCTTGCAGGAGTGCTGTGCTGGATCTTGCATCTTCATTTGTTGAAGGAGCCAAGGAAGATCTTATTGAGTTGATTTATAATCTTGTTCGTCAAAGTTTTCAGGTATGTTTCTTCTTATTTGATCTTAGAGAACTTTCCTACGTAGAGGCTGATCCATGAGCTGTTTTGGATTTAGGCCACCGATGAGGCTGATCTTTGTGGTGCATATGATACTCTGAGCAGAGTTCTTCAGGTTGGTTACCTCATCAAAGCTTGTTGTAGTAGCTCTTATACTGTTCACTGGGTGCTCCTCATGCTTATGAGACTTTGCCCTTGTTGGTGCAGGAACACGGTTGGTTTTGTTCATCTCATTTTGTAGAGGTGATAGAGATGTTACTCAGCCATAAAAATCCAGAGGATGCAGCATCTTCTAGAAGCCGATTTGCATGTCTCCACGTTCTAATGGCTCATGGAATTCAGGTTAAAAGTTTTTACTTTTATTCTAACTTGATATAAGTAGATATTTATTGCTGGAGTCTATCCATTATGAAGAAAATTACTGATATTTTTTTATAAAATGTATAATTCGGTCTTGCCTTGCGAAAAAAATTACTGATATTCTCGATGGTTTACTCTTTTTATTTTGTAGTCAAGCACCGAGGAGGAGAATGAGAAGGCTTTCCTAATTCTGAACGAAGTGATCCTGACACTTAAAGATGTAAACATGCTGTTCGCTTTGTTATTTGTTGGTACTTCGGGTAAAGAATACAATTTCTCATCAAAATTGACATTCTTGTGCCTTATCTTGCCTTTGCATATACAGGGGAAAGAAGAACATAGAAAATCAGCATGTGATGCACTGGTTATGGTATATACCACCCTGAAAAATTTATCATCTATCAGCAGCGAGGAACTTTGTCCCAAATTGATTAACATGGTAAGTACATGAGATGAGCTCGCCATAACAACTTCAGTTCTTTTCATTATCTCTCAAATTACTAATCAGCATCCATGATTGTTCAGATAACGGGTTATATTTCTGGATCGTCGCCGCACATAAGGAGTGGAGCTGTGTCTGCACTATCTGCTTTGATATACAAAGACCCTGAGATCTGCATGTCGTCACCCGAGCTTCTTTCATCTGTTTTATCGTTGCTTCACACCAAATCCATTGAGATTATAAAAGTAAGTCCATCTTATACCAATCAGACCTCAAGATGTTGTTGGTAAAAGTATTATGTACCTTTGGTTTTCTTATATGTCTTCGTGTATCTCCAGGCTGTTTTGGGTTTTGTGAAAGTTTTAGTTTCAACATCGCAAGCCCAGGACTTGCAGAATCTTCTGCAGAACCTCTTATACGAAATTCTCCCCTGGTCGTCTGTTTCAAGACACTATTTTAAGACAAAGGTAATAATGAGAATAGTGCTTGACTTTTAGTTCCTAGTGAATTCAGTTCATCTCCTTGTTCAAAACGTGTGAAAATTGTGCATTTAGGTAACGATCATTGTTGAGATTATGGTAAGGAAGTGTGGCACCCGCGCAGTCCAATTAGCCACACCAGACAAGCACAAGAGTTTCATCCAGACAGTTTTAGAGGTCTCTCTCTCCCTATGTAAATTTTCTTGAGAATTGAATAAATTGAAAGAAACGTTTGCATCATCTTGGAACATTCATCTTAATGTGCAGAACCGTTCGGGGAAATCAAAAGACAAAGAAGAGACCAATGATTCACAGGCTACATCCAGAGAGTAAGATCCTTTAGAACAGCAATTATAATCTGAGATCACGAACACATCCAATTAAACCATTGCTCGCTCAGTATATGAATACATAATAATTGGTTCGTTTTTACAGGAAACAGAAAAGAAATTACAGAGACGCTTCATCAGAAACTACAGCCAAACAAGACGGCAACAAATTCAAACGGCAGAAGAGAACACATCAACAACACACACCTGCTTCCGACATTAGTGGAAGTAGGACAGGACCACAGCGCCCTGGTAATAGAAGCTTCGGAAAACATAGGGAGGCTTCTGGAAACAATTACAAGTCAGGGAAAGAGACACGAAAGCCACAGAAGAACAGATTCAGGAAAGCACCATGAATCTAATCTCAGTCAATAGAGTTTTGCAGTTATCATATACCAAAAACAGTAACATTGGTGTGTATGTATACGATTTGTAGATTATACACATCAAGATTTTTGAAAGATTCGTTTTTAAGTCCAAAAATCGCCAAAGAATAGAAAAAGGTTTTGTTGTTATTGATGATTTACATATTAGATTGCAGAAGCTTGATCAAGCACTGAAACAATCTCTATCCTGCTTCTCACCAATCTATGGAACACTTGCCTCATTTGTCTCTGCAAATCATCCAATCCCACTTCCATTTCCCTGCAAATCTCCTCCATCGCATCCACCTTCTCCGCAACTTCCATCTCCTCTTCTTCATCTGCCGGAAACCTAAACCTCTCCGTGAACTCAAGTAAAGATATCCCAATCCTCTCCATCCTCTGCATCTCCTCCATCAACCCACCGCCACCGCAACGCTTCCTTTTAATCTCTTCACCAATTCTCTCCTGAATAAAAACAGATGCGCTAGCCCAACTCTGGTGTTTCGGAAGTGGCAATGGCGCCACAAGAACGCTGCTTGTCTGACAAGGAACCGCCGTCACAAGCGACCACATCACTAGAACCATAACACTGCTCATTATGTAAACCGGCATTGCCGGTCCAGAAGCTTCTGCTCCACGTGGCAGCACCAGATTGGCAACCATCGCCTGAATCTGCTTCGTCGCAGACCAATTCTTACTAATTTGGCCAGATGATCCTCCTCCACTGACATTGCTGCGCGGTCCAAACGACCAAGACCGTGACGTTGTCCTTCTTTGGTTACTGCTGCCACTTCCTCCACTACTCCTATCTCTCCTCTCCTCAGCGTTTAACCCAACGAGGAGACTAGTTAACGCACGCTTAGCTCGACGAACGCTTCCGTCACATAACGGCCGTTGTTTAAGCGCCGTGACAGCGATCTCCGCGAAACGTCGACTCTGTCTAACGGAATCAATCCCGCTAACAACGGCGTTACATAAATCCAACGCCTTTAAAATCCGATCAAGCAATTCCGGCAAAACCCTTTCTAAAGACGGCGATTTCGAGATCTGGGTCATGCTCAACACCGCCTTGAACTCAGCTTCACAGGACATGAAAACATCGAGGAGATTCTCCAACCAAGGGATCGAAAGAATCGGATCAGACGGCTGAGATACTGCCGCGACGCCGGAGGAGGAGGAGGAGGAAGAAAGAGGACACGATGGAGATGGTATTAACTCAGAGAAACGCTCAGCTACGTGTTTTTGGAAATACTCGAGTTCTTCGAGCTCGTGCTCGTGATTAACGTCCATGGAGACGATCTGGTTGCGGCGGATGCTGAGTCGACTCAGGAATGAGCTTTGACACTCAGTCGCCGGAGCCATTTAGCGTGTAGAGTGTGATATGGAATCAGAAAAGCTACAGTGAGTGAAACTTCCCGGAGATAAAGGAGAGATTTTTCTGAAGAATGGGAGAAAAAAGGGGTTTTTTGGGATTTTAGATGAAAAAAGCGATGATGATGATGATGATATTAAGGAAGGAACCGAAATGGTGCTAAACATGTCTTGTCGGAGAGAGAAGACATTAACTCTTTTTTTCTTTCTTAATTTGTTTATTTTTTAATATTTGTTTTTATGTTATTTTTGGGGACTCGTGAAGTGAAGAATATTCGTTTTTGGTCTGTTTAAGGACCTTTTCTATTTTTACATCCTCGTGACATCATTTAGTTCTCAATTTGTAAAACAAAATTTCTCGAAAACATATAGTTGATGTTTATTTTATTTGATTGGTGATGTCACATTCGTTAAGTCGTATGATACGGACATAATGATTTAATTTTAGATTAGTTTCATCATCCGAATAATCAAATAATAATAATAAAGAAAGATTTGAATATTGAAAAAAGCATGTTAGGGTGAACCATATGCAAAAGAAAAAAAAATTGTTCATTAATATTCTAACGTACTTGTCACTAAAGTGGTAGATACATCTTTATAACATAATTTTTAATTTGTATTGATTTGAATTTAATTTGGTAATTTATGTTTTCACCAAAGAAAAGTCTCGTGGACATGATTTTTTTTTTATATTTCGCATGTGGCAAACTTAATAGCTATGAGCATGCCAAAACTTATCGGTTAATCTCAAGTAGTGACATTTCAAAGATTCTCCAATGTGAGATATAAACTGTAACAAGCAAGACTCACTGTAACAAGGCACTCTATTACGGATTGTTTACACAAACCAGCTTTACATTTCTAATTTTCTGGTAATGAACAGCTTTGCATTTTTCTGTCGGTCACCTATTTACGTAGTACCATAAGTGCATACACCTACGTATTTGTCTTGTCGAATGTGACATATATGAAAGCATTTCACGGCACGCTATCTCTAAGGAAGCCGCCACCGATATACAAATCATCGTCCGCAATTTTTCTAACCACATAATTGAACTGTGCATATATAAGGTTTAGCAGTGAAACTCAAGATGATAAGATCTATTATGTAAAACCAGTCTTTTTCGTCTTTCTTTTTCTTTTTTTGGGCCTTTAACGATGCTTATCTTTTGGGAGAACTACTAATTTATTTGATGCAAAGTACAAAGCAGTGAGAACAAAAGGGAATGCTTTGACTAAAAGTGGCTATCTTATCTTGTTTTCTTAGCTTTTGTTAGAATCATTTGTATAATCTGTCTTCTAAATTTTTGGTAATTTATCATTTTACAGTAATCTAGTATCAAATTTCAATATTGCCCTATAATTGACAATACTATATATATATATGAGAAAAGAAGAATGTGAATATAAATGTAGGTTGTAGTGTTGTACCAATTCATTACACATAAAGTACTTATGCATAGATCAAGTAACATATAATCTAGAGAAAAAGTTATATTTGTGAGAACTATGCAAAGTACAAAGCAGTGAGAACAGAAGGGAATGCTTTGACTAAAAGTGGCTATCTTATCTTGTTTTCTTAGCTGTTAGAATCATTTGTATAATCTTTCTTCCAAATTTTTGTTTTTTTATCATTTTACAGTAATCTAGTATCAAATTTCAACATTGCCTTATAATTGACAATACTATATATATATATAAGAAAAGAAGAATGTGAATATAACTGTAGGTTGTAGTGTTGTACCGATTCATTACACATAAAGTACTTATGCATAGGTCAAGTAACATATAATCTAGAGAAAAGGTTATATTTGTGAGAAAATATCACATATACACTTTCTGCTTTTGCAGATTTATTAGTAAAAAAATCAAGGAGGCTGATGCACCAATGTAATTTTTTATTCATTCGAAATCTCGAATTCAGCACACATATGTATGACTCCACTCCACCTGATGAATTCGCGAGATATGCGGTCAGATAAATCGAAGCGGCAATTACGGGTGTTAAGACCTTTGTTCTTGGTCAGTTGAACTAACCGTTAATGACGGTTATAAAAGGAATATATATATATATATATATATAGATATATACTACAGTTTTATACTATAACATTGTCGGACCAATTTTGTATTACTTGTTTCAACAAGAAAAGAGCTATTTTCTTGAATCACCTTTTTATTTCTCTAAAAGACTCTAGAGACTAGAGAGCAATGATGAGAATGCCGTGGCAAGAAAAGTGATCATTAGCTTTTGTTTACGAAAATTAATTAGTTTATTAAACTTTAAACCATATATATGTATTCTTATACTTCCACTGTTCAACAGATAACGCGCATAATCAAAATATCATATCTTGGATCTAAAATACATAATAAGAATGAATAATTCATGGTATTATTGTCATAAAAAGCATTTTAACAATCAAAAGCGACAATATTTGAAGATTTATTTTATTAGTATGGTTGCTAATTTTGTTTCTGCCGTCACATGGCAACCACTTTAAAGGAATTTTAACGCGTTCTTTTGGAAATTTTAAGAGGAATTTGATTCATAGATAAAACGAAAAATTGCAGTATTAGTGATTTCATTAATAATAGTTCCATTATAACAACACTATACAGATGTAGTCAAAGTCAAAAGAAAAATACACTGAATAACGGCAAATTGATCAGGTTTTAGGTGCATTTTTCTTTTTTTTTTTGTTATTGGCTGCACCTGCATGTGTGTTTATTCTTTCTTTATTCAGTAAAAAGTTGATAATGATTAGGGATTATGAACTTAATTGGATAAATCTTTTTATGATGCGTCGGACTAAGACTTCGAATGGAAGAGCAAATCGGGCAGAACAGAAATCAAGATTCAAGCCGTTCAAACATATTTAGCAGAATAAAAGCGGATCAAACAGATATAATATATTAAATGTAGATCAAATTTTATTAATTTTTTATTTAAAAACAGTTCATTTCAAAAACACTCAAAATCTCCAACTTTTTTATGTTCATAATGCAGTACAAATATCCTTTTTATTTTTATCTGCTAGCAAAACAATTACTTTTTAATAATATTTTCTTTTTTGATATGCACTATATTTATTTTGTGTCGAATGGTTCATATAACAGGACAGTCTCTCTGTTTGCAGGAGAAATGCTTTTTATCAGCCTTCCATTCAAGGCCTAAATCAATAACGGGCTCATGAATTTTGGCGACTCTTCAACAGACACTGTACTTCCTACTAGTTTACTTAGACCATGTTTATTGGCGTACTTTGCTTCAGTCCCACCCAATATTTTACACAAAATTAAATAATAATAAAAAAATGAAGGACGTACGCACAAACGTGACGGTCCTGCGTTTTGTTTCTCTCTGTTCGCGGGTCCCACTGACACGTGGTGGCCCGCAATTGATCATTTTTTGTTTTTTGTTTTTTGTTTTCTTTTTAAATCGAAAAAAAAACTTTTTTTTTGGGACCCAAACCGATGCCCTTGCCCTTAGTGATCCTTAATGGTAGCTTCTTAAGGGCATCCCAAAGGGAAGTTTTAATAGGGTTCATAGGTTTTTGATGATTTAATTTAAATCAAAATAAATTAATATGTTAAGGATGGTTTGTTAAATAAGAGCATCCTCAATGCAAGCATCTTAGGGGTATATTACCCTAAGATTTGCAAATTAAATATCTTATATAAGATACTCCTTTTGCAAATCGTATTCTCATCAATTGAGTTGCATCTCTTAAATAATAATAATGGCTATATTTTTATGACCACCATATTTTATATTTTTCTATAAAAAATTATTTAGAATGTATCTAATACAATTTAACATATTTTAAAATGTAAAATTAATTAAGATATTTAATAACAAATATAGAAAATGTAATTTATTTTTTTCTTGATTTTGAAACCACTATATTTACTAATGACAGCACAAGAAAGCTACAATTTACTGATTTGGCAATAGTTTGAGGGTGTATCAAGTAATACCATAATCTAATCCTTAGGTTACCAAAAAAATGGTACCTCCTTGTATTTACTTATAGTATATAGAAAACAATCCAAACATAGACTCAAGATTTTGGGTATATCTGTATATATGGTATTGATTTTTACTTTTTTAGGTACAAGTGTACAAGAGATATGGAATTGGTTTTAGGCCAAGAATTTCAAGATCAGGACAAAATCCTTATATATATACGAACATATGTACAATTAGCTACTATAAAACCCATTATTCATTTTGCAATATTTCGTAACCATTAAGAAAAAATATACAAATGGGCTTTGTTAGACTTGTTTGCATGATAACCCTTTCTCTTTTGATAATTTTCCTTCTTCCGCCGTCCTCGGCCATGGATCTTTCCGTCACTTCCGGCGGTCTCCGGAGCAACGAGGAGGTTGGGTTTATCTTCCAAACGTGGATGTCCAAGCACGGCAAGACTTACACCAATGCCCTCGGAGATAAGGAACAGCGTTTTCAGAACTTCAAGGACAACCTCCGTTTCATTGATCAGCACAATGCTAAGAACCTCTCTTACCGGCTTGGTTTGACTCAGTTTGCCGACCTAACCGTCCAAGAGTACCAAGACCTTTTCTCTGGTCGCCCTATACAGAAACAAAAGGCTCTCAGAGTTACTCATAGGTACGTACCACTCGCCGAAGATCAGCTCCCTCAGTCAGTTGACTGGAGGCAAAAAGGTGCAGTGTCGGAGATTAAAGACCAAGGACGCTGCAGTGAGTAATTTTACTTGTATTAACATTCATATATATACCCAAAACTCGTACGGTAATATATATATATAGGCTTAATCAACAATTCTAACCTTTGTTCTATATATTTTTTTCTTGGTGCGAGACTAATATATAGATCAATCTAGCGTTTTTTTTTCCTAGTATTGAATTCGAGTTTGTGACCTTAAAATTTAGTCCCTTTAGAATACTTTATAGTATAGTTGGGTTATTACATACACGTCTGTTTTTGTTTTTGTTTTTTTTTGTTTTTTTTTTGGTGTGCTAGTTATTTGTGAAATTATTAGATTTTGATCACAATAAAAACTTAACATATACTCATCATTATTTTCGCATTTTTTTTTTAAAAAAAAAGATAGCTGCTGGGCGTTCTCCACTGTGGCAGCAGTGGAAAGTATAAACAAGATCGTTACAGGAGAGTTAATCTCATTGTCCGAGCAAGAATTGGTCGACTGCAGCATCGACAACCACGGTTGTAATGGAGGCTTAATGGACTCAGCTTTTCAGTTCCTTATCAATAACAATGGTCTTGAATACCAGTCAGATTATCCATACCAGGCCGTTCAAGGCTACTGTAACCACAACCAGGTTCACCTATTAGTGCTACCGTAACTAAACACCCACATATAAATGCTTATATACTTCAGTAGCTAATTATAATTATATTTGGGTACGTTTGGTTGCAGAATACATCAAAAAAGGTTATCAAAATTGATGGCTACGAGGATGTGCCAGCCAATAACGAGAATTCCCTACAAAAGGCAGTTGCTCACCAGCCTGTGAGTGTCGCCATTGACAAAAAGTCCCAAGGGTTTATGCTCTACAAATCGGTATATAATTTATGCTCATACCTTTCAAATCCTTTTTCTTTTTTTTTGTGTTTGAATCCAAGGATATTCATTAATTAAAATTTGTATGGTCCATGTGTGATGTCATTAAGGGTATATATACTGGACCATGCGGGACAGATCTTGACCATGCAGTTGTTATCGTCGGGTATGGTACTGAGAACGGTCAAGACTACTGGATCGTGAGAAACTCATGGGGCACGGTGTGGGGAGAGGCTGGCTACGCTAAGATTGCTCGTAACTTTGAAAATCCAACAGGTGTATGTGGGATTGCGATGGTTGCTTCATACCCTATCAAGAATCCGGCTACTTAAGGCATGATGAGTAGTAATCATGTGTTTGTTTGAGTATATGTCTAAAGAATTTTTCCTAGCACTTTGAAAGGAAACTAAAATAATGAGTGCCTGGAAAAAAAAAATAGATGTTTTATTCATATTAATGTTTTAACTTTCGCGTTACCTGGATTATTTGACCGTGTTATCATTTTAATATATACTATACTATAAATATTTATAATTTTACCGCCTACAACGATAAATTGGAAATGATTCTATGATGCTCACCTAAATGATTTTTAAATATTTTGCTACCTAGTAGTTTACTCTCCCATGTTAGGTTGTTTGAGTATAGGATATAGAACAGAAAGGATAACAGGTGTACCATTTTATTGTCCAACTGAATTACATATATATATATTCCTTAATAGTGAGATAAAATTCATATAAAAATTGGTGTTTTCTAGGAAAGTTAGATGGTGATTGGTGAAACGCGTAATGTTATTTATGTGAGGGCGGGTCAAAGCTTTTAGTTGGTATTAAAAAATCAATTACGTATAATTAACCAAAGATTAGTTGTATTAAAAACCCCGTTAGTACGTACTGACCCTTGATTGTTCGGTTGACTTTTCTATATCTCTCAAACTTTTGTATTCTCTTTAGCAAGCAAACAGAGAACCAAACTACTGTGTTTCAGATGGAGAACACGAGTTACAAAAAGGATCAAGTGTTCATCAGTTTCCGGGGAAGAGACGAGCGTTTCGGATTCTTAACTCATCTCAAACAGAAGTTGATTGATGGCAATGTGAATGTGTTCACGGACGACAATGTGACAGGACAGCCGCTCCAGAATCTCTTCGGACACATCCGAAACTCTAGGATCGCGATTGTGATCTTCTCCGAGAACTACGCTGAGTCACACTGGTGTTTGGAAGAGCTTGTGGAGATTAAGAAATGTTTGGAGACGGAGAAGCTTAGTGCAGTCATACCAATCTTCCATAAGGTGCAGGTTTCAAGCGTTAGGGAACAGAGCGGAATCTTTGGGGAAAAGTTTCTGGCTTTGCAAAACTCTTTGCTTGCTAAAGAAGTCACCGCGAAGAAGATTAGGCGTATTAATTCCAAGATCAAGAAATGGAGAAAAGCGTTAGAGATCGTCACTGGGATGGCTGGATTGACTTATGACAATAATAGGTATGATAGGGCATGACCAAAGTGTTCAGCTAATTACATCTAAAATCTAAACTGTTTATTTTGCAGTCCTGAATTGGCTTTCGTGGACAAAGTCGTTGAAAAAGTTAATATAAATCTAGCCAATATTGCAGCAGGGGAAGGGCGTAATACTACTCCAGGAACTAGTAAGGTGTGTGTTCTTAGTTTCTTTACATAACTAGGTTTTGCATTAAAGCAGACATGGTGGCTAATTCTCTCTATATATTGCAGACATCACTAGGAAATCAATCAAACCACATTATTTATAATGTCCATCAGTTAAACATTATCCAGCATCATCGTTCAAAGAGCTTGGGAGTTCTGAGTCCGAGCTATAATCCTGAAGGGGACACCGAGGTCTCTGTCTTAAGAGTTTTTTTTGTTTTGTTTTTCTGTACAGGTCATAAATTTCTGATGAATATGCTTATGGTGTGACTCACAGAGTAATGATTTGAAGCCTTTGTCTCGTGCTATTAGACGCACCGTCTCAGATCTTGACTATAGAGATCAAGTTGGCCTTTCTCCTTGTAAGTTCAGATCATGACATAGACCTTCATATGTCATCAGAATGTTGACTAATTAACAACTTGACTTTAAATACACAGTTGAAAGGGTCATGGTTCAAAAGAACGCTGAGATACCCACAGTTGACGCAGTCATGGCTCAAGAGCAGGCCGAGATATCCACAGTTGAAGCGGTCAAGGTTCAAGAGCAGGTCGAGAATCAACAGAGCATTGAAAATGTCCCGGAAAAAAAGAAGAGGTGGCCCAACTTGCCTTTCATATCAGCTTTGTTGGTGGGAGCTCTGTTTGTGTCTTACATGGTGCGGAGGAAAAGACGATCTAAAGGAACCGCAGAACTGAACCTTCCGTTGCAAGCAACTGCGAACCTGTTTTAGTTGACTTGTTTCTCAAGCAAAATCCTTTGTTCTGCCGTCTTGAGATTTGCACTCATACTGATTTTACATTGATGTAGAAATATCAAATAATAAAAGGGTAAAAATTTTGAGTTTACTATTAGAATCCTACATATACTTATAAGGAGTTTTGATTTTATTTTGAAGACATACTAACATACTCAAATGGAGAATACTAGAGTAGAGAGGTTGAACTTGAAAGACACTAATCAAAGTTGTGAACTATATATTATTCAATTCCTGGATCATTCTTCTGGACACGAGTCAAAATATGGTCGTAACTCAACAATATTATCATAAGGAAGTGTTACATTCTGAATGAGCTGTATTCTGAATCAAGCAAAATAGGATCTCGAGGAATTGCTGATGTGAACCTTGCGTTGCAAGCAGCTTGTTGTTTCTTTTACTTGTGTCTTAACAAAAGCCTCTGTTATTCATTACCAAACATGTTATTTTGTGTATGATATCTTCTTGACATCGCGGTTACAGAAATTAAAACACATCAACACTAAAATCTGATGTTTTTAAATCACTGTCTTTGCTTGTACCATGGAATCTCTAAGACTTATTTGTGGACCGTGTTATCATAAGACTAAGTTTAATTCCCCAGTTAAGCAAACAAATTGATTATGTGATACGCATTTGTGGACCGCGTTATCATATAATATAAATCATTTAGCGAAAATGAATAAAGACAATGAAAGATTGGTTGACAAAAAAGATGCAAGATACGAAAAGACTTGTGGTTTACTATATTAGTATTTGTTTATGACCAAAAGACCAAAGACTCCATATTAAATATCTATGAAGCATGAAATGATTCTTCTATTATGTAATTTTCCTGCATAAAGACAAAAATCTTGTGTTGACAAAAAAATGTCATCACTAGTTTATTAAGCAATAGAACCTAATTTGTATAATTTAGCATTTGGAAATGCAAGATGAAGACAAATATCTGAAATGTTTTACATTGTTGGCAGTGACATTATAATGCTCACCGAAATCAATTTTACTTCATCTTCTCTTCCACGTTAGGTTCTTTGACTAGGATATAAAACAGTCAAGGATAGATATAGCACGTGTACTCTCTACTGTCCAACCTAATTACATATTTTCTTAGTAGTGAGAAAAAAAAAAAATCATAGAATTGGTGTTTCCAAGAAAGTTAGATGGTGAAACGCGTAATGTGAGGCGAGTCAATGTTTAATGGATAAATTTTGATTTACTATTTAAGTAACCAAGGTTACTAGTGTAAGTATAGATTAGACCCTTTGGTTAAAATTAATTTTATCACTCGCACATTTTAGTATTATCTCTAACAAAGCATATAGAGATCAAAACTACATTGTTTAATATGGCGATTACGAATTACACTAAGGATCAAGTGTTCATCAGTTTCCGGGGAAAAGACGAGCGGAACGGATTGCTAACTCATCTCAAAAGCAAGCTGGCTGATGGCAATGTGAATGTGTTCACCGACGACAATGTGACTGGTCAACGGCTCGAGAACCTCTTCGACCACATCAAGAAGTCAAGGATCGCGATTGTGATCTTCTCAAAGAGCTATGCGGAGTCAGTTTGGTGTTTGGACGAGCTGGTGATGATCAAGAAATGCATAGAGACGGAGAAGCTCAACGCAGTCATACCAATCTTCCATAAGGTGAAGGTTTCGAGCGTTAAGAAACAGAGCGGCAAGTTTGGAGAAAAGTTTCTGGCTTTGCAAAAATCTTTGCTTGCTGAAGAAGTCAATAAGAAGAAGATTAAGAGTATTAATTCCAGGATCAAGAGATGGAAGAAAGCTTTGAAGATCGTCACTGGAATGGCTGGTTTGACTTATGACAGAAAAAGGTTTGATTTGGAACATGACCAAAGTGTTTGGTTAATTACATCTTTAACTTAAACTGTTTCTTTTGTAGTCCTGAGTTGGCTTTCGTGGAGAAAGTCGTTGAAAAGGTTAATATGAATTTAGCCAATATTGCAACAGAGGAAGGGCGTAACGATACTATAGAAACTACTGAGGTGTGTTCTTAGTTCTTTTACATGAGTAGTCTTTGCCTTGAAGCAGACATTGGTAGTTAAACCTCTTTATTATTGCAGCATCACTAGGACTGGAAAGACAACTAACTCAGGTTATTTATAATGTCAGTCAGTTAAACATAAAAATCCAGCTCCATCGTTCAAAGAGCTTGGAAGCTCTGAGATTGAGTTATAATCCTGAGTATCACAACAAGGTCTCTCTCTAAGAATTTGTTTTCTTTTTCGCTGTCTATAATCTTCATCAGTTCCTGATAACTATGCTTATGGCGTGACTGACAGAGAATTGATTTGAAGCCTTCATCTCCTACTCTTAGACGCACCGCCTCAGATCTTGACCATAGAGATCAATATGGCCCATTTCCTTGTAAGCTCAGATCATTGCATAAACCTGCATTTCATTTGAATACTTTACTAACAACTTGACTTTAAAATCCACAGTTGAAGCGCTCATGGTTCCAAAGCAGAACGAGAATCAACTGAGCCTCGCCAATACTGTCCCGAAACAAATAAAGGGGTGGCACAACTTGCATTTGGTCTCTGCGTTACTGTTTGGAGCTTTGTTTGTATCTTACATGATGCGGAGCAAAAGATGATCCAAAAGAATTGCGGGCATGAACCTTCTGATGCAAGTAACTAAGCGTCTGTTTTAGGTCTACTTGTTTCTTAAGCAAGAGAGTTTTTTCTGCCGTCTTGAGCTAGTACTCATATTGATTTTACGTGGAAGAAAGTCCATTAAGAAAAGATAGTTTGTTGCCTAATTAGTCAGCTGAGATTCTTTTTTTTTTTTTTTTTTTTTTTTAGAGTTCTCTTTCTTTCTAGTTCATATATCAGTAAAATCATTACTATCCAAAAGGCAAATTGTTTTGGGGGTTTACAGAGCATTAGCAGAGCAAGAAAGAAGAATAAGGAAAATTTGACTTTGGAGACTTAAACAGAAGAAGTTGCAAATGTAGAATTCTAGAGGTAGAGGTTGAAAGAGACGTAACTAAGTAGTGAGATATGATAGATGATCCAATCTTGCGCAGATAAGTCGAAAGATTGATGTTATTGGATCAATCTAGTATGAGTAACACCGAATTGCAACGTGACTTGGTAGTAGTATGATAACCTTAACATGGTCTTTTTTTTTTATCGCCACGTTAACATGATCATACACACATGTTACATGATTCTAGAATCTCAAATCCACGAGTTTTCAAATTGAGAGACAATTTTTAAAACTAGTTTTTGATGCGACTTTTTTTTTGGCAAATTGTCACAAATTTTCAATTTTGACCGTGATTTTGGTTATCAGGTTCTCTTATATATTTTATCGAGTCAAAGTGTGTTTAGTCGTGTTTGGAGTCCCAGTTTAACTACGTAACATTATCAATGCCAATAATGGAAATACTTTTTAGCATTAATAAACATTAGCTAAGCTTTAGTAAGTAGAAACTTTATTTGGAAGACTTTTCCCTATCACTCTCAAAACTAATATATTACTTAATGATAAGTTAATCTGAAGTGATGAATTGATTATGTTTTGTTTTAGTTTATGATTTTAATAGTTGTTGTCTCTACTAACTTCTTTGCATTGTGAGATTACTTTATTTATATTTAGCACACCACAAACTAGATCAGATTTTTAATAAGATAAAACAACTATTGCATGATTATATTTTTGTTTTGAACGTAATATTCTAGCAAATGAGACCTTCATTATTTGTTTGACTTTTGTTTTTTTTCTTCTGTCACTCTCCAACCTTTTAGGCTATATCTAATAGAAGAACTGTTTGGTGTTATATATATCAAAACTAATGTTTATGAAATTTTCTTTTTGTTTGAAATGTTTGTGAATCCGGCAGAGTTACTTCCACATAAATGGACCCATGTGCACGTATGACCCAATCTAGACATTTGGTAATAAAAAATTACGTAAACTTCAAGAAGACACATATGGGTGCTTTGACTTTCCATAGTTTACAATCCAAAACACATAATACAATACACCTTCTCTTTGTACAACCAAGCTCTGTGTAAACTCTTCAGTCTTCAAAATTCATATTGCAAACATAACAAAAATAATGATGAACTCTTCCGAGTCTCAGAAGCCTCAAGTGTTCATCAATTTCAGGGGTAAAGCTCTAAGAAAAAACCTGGTGAGCTTTCTAAAGCCAAAACTAGAAGAGAACAGGGGAATCAACGTTTACATAGACGAGGACGAGACTAGAGGGAGACCAATCACAACACTTTTCGAACGAATCAGAGAGTCAAGTATCGCACTAGTCATCTTCTCAGACAAGTACCCCGAGTCCCTCTGGTGCTTAGACGAGCTCGTTGAGATCAAGAAGCAGATGGACAAAGGAAATCTTGTCCCCTTTCCAATATTCTACAAAGTGAAAGCTTGGTCCGTCAAGAGCCAGACTGGTCCCTTCGGTAATACCCTCCTCAAGACTGAGCATGCCGCTCGCAAAAAGGTTGACCGGAGAAACACTAGGTCAATACTTGAAACAGAGGCTATGATTTGGGGATGGAGGCAAGCTTTAGTCTCCATAGGTGGAGTAATGGGGTTGACTTATGATCATAAGTGTGATGCTGATTTCGTTAATGATATTGTGGTCCAGGTCAAGAAAATGTTAGCTGATACTAAATCTCCAAAAAATGGTCTTACAATCATAAAGAAGCATCGGATACATCCTCATGAAGAAGTAACGTCGTTGGTACAAGCTCTAAACCTTGAGAGATCTGATCTTTATGATGTCAATGGCATCGTTTCCCAGGTCAGCATAGATCGTCTCGTGTTTCTTGACCTGATCTCTCTTAAGAATCCTGTAGTTATTCGGCGACTGCTCGAGCTAGTTCAATCTAGAAGGATTCTTTTGGTGTTGTTAGGTTCTCTAGAATACTACAATCATGTTAGTTTCCTAAACCCCTCAAAATCTTTTTCTCTGAAGTTTTTTTATAGCAATGTTAATTTGTATTATTGCTCTGTAGGTTTTCACTTTGAACCGTATCTTTCTACCTAAGAAACCTCAAGAACTGCCTGGTAACAATCATATTGTCAGCTTAAAAGCTACTCTTTTACATGTTCAGTCCTTAATCCCCTCTGGTTTAAAATTGGCAGATAGCAAAAATGTGGTAGAGAGTAATGATAATCTGCGTAATCACGAATTTAGCTACTCGAATGGTGTTTTGTCCTGCTTGTCATTCTTATGTAACATACTGAAACGTAGTGAAATAAAAATAGACCCTCCACCTCGAAGAGTGTTCATGAGTCTTGGAGAAAACCATCTCGGAAAGTTCCTAGTGACCTCTTTGAAAGGAGAATTGGAAAAGAACCAGATAGAAGTGGATTCAGAGGATGAGACGAAGAGCAGGACCGAAGAGTCAGGGGTTGCAGTAGTGTTCTTCTCAAATAAGTACCCTAAGTCAGAAAATTGTCTTGATGAGCTCGTTGAGATCAAGAAACTGATGGACGCAGGATCAATCGATGCCTTCCCTGTTTTTTACGGCTTGAAGGATGAACAAGTTGGGAAACTGAAAGGATGGTTCCATAACAGGCTTCTCAAGATAGAGAACGAAGTGCGTAATAACATCAAGACGAGAGATGATAAGTCTGTGCTTGATACCGAAGCTAAAATCTGGGGATGGAGAGACGCCATCTCGTCCATTGCCTCAAGACAGGGTCTGAGCTATAAACTTAGGTATAAAACTATCTACATGTGTATGTGTTGTTTCTATGAACTAGGATCTTGTCCATTGCCTCACTACTGGGATATCTTTCTTGCAGCACTGATGACGTGTTCGTCAGTGATATCGTGACCAAGGTCAAGAAACTGTTTGTCTCTAAAGAGACACGGGAGACAAGAGCAGCAACAACAGTTGTAAATAACATTGATGCTGCCTTATTCTACTCCCAAACTTCGTTTTTACATGCTATAAACCGTGACATTACAGATTTTGAAGGCCTCACAGATACCCACAATGGTCTTGTAGTTCTGAGGCTTAAAGGACACTCTAATCTAGTGTTCCTCAAACTGAGTTCTCATGAAAATCTTGTCCGATATCTGAGTTCTTACTCGTTCAAATCCCTTACAGAGGTTTCTCTCCAATCCTAATTTTCTTCTCTTAATCTCAAGCAACTTTTTTTGTGGCTTCTCATGACTTTCTTAAATTATTATCTCTTTTCAGGATTTTGCTGTGAACCCTTCTGGTGGAATCCAATTTGATGACCCTTCTCTGGCCTTGGCATTAGAGTCCTATCAATCTCAGCAATGGTCTGATATACCTACCACATTAAATAATCGATAAGATTTAAGTATACATACTTCGTCGTATTATGAAATTAACAGATGATACAATTTTGGCAGAAACACATGTTTTGCGATGGATTTAGTTGGAGACAGGACGCTCATAAAACACGTCTTTGGTTACTTGGGTCTCAAGTTAAACCTCTGTTTTGTTTTTTTCCCTCCAATAATCAAGTATATGAACAGGTATGAAAATTATGTAAGTGAATATTTTCTTTTCCTCCTTTTCCCCTTGAAGGTTTGTCTATTATTCAATCAAAGTCTGCTCCATTTGATAACACGTTTACTTATAAGTTATAACCCAAGAAAAGTATTTGTAAAGAAAAAATATTGAAAAGTTGTACATGTTCACATATTCCTTCTTCTGGAGTAACAACGTTGAAGCTTCACTTCATCAATAGGAATCGGATCATCCGGGAAATTACATGGCACAACCGTCCCCGGCTGCTTCTCCGGCAACAACTGACACGGCGCCGGAGTCACACCGCTAGTATAACCCGAAACGTCAGTACAGTTCCAAAGCACTTTCTTAGGTTTCTTGGAAAGCGTGATCGTCACGTTTGAGATACAGATCCCAGTAAACTGATCTCCCGATATCCCAGCCAACTGAGCAGGCATCGTTACGTTCTCGGCGACCATGTCTTGGTAGTTGATGTTCTGAATCACCGGTAACGCCTTGGGATCGTAATGCTCATCGGGATGAGAACCGTAGCTTCCTGTCATCCAAAACACATACTTCATCGTCTTCATTGTCATTCCTCTTACATATACATCTTTCACGTATCCTCCTCGTCCTATAGCTGTCTTGATCCTGCACGTTTCCAAATCCGGTTAAACCAAACCGAACCAAACCAAACCGGTTATTCCATGAACAGAGTGGTTACAGACCTGATTCCAGATTCAGAGTCAATGGCGACGATATCTTCAGCTCGAACATCTTCAATTCCGCCGGACATCTCACTGCCGAGAGCGATCACGGCACTATCTGGAGAAATGCATGTGAGCCGTCGGATCAAGAGCTGTTTCGTAGGCATGCCGTATGCGATCCCGTACTGATCCCATCCACTCTTTACGGCGATACAATCGTCGCCGGAGACGATGTAGCAGTCCTCGATCCTCGTGTTGGTACAAGAATCTGATATATAACCGGAACTAATTGATTTTAAGTCAGATTTTAAAATTAAACCGGTTATTGACGGTACGAATTCGTACCTGGGTTGATCCCGTCGGTATTTGGTACCGTGACCGGTGCTAATATCGTCAAACCTTGGATAAATATATTTCTGCATTGAAACAAACCGGTTTTAGTAGGTTAAATTTTAATAACCGAATAGTTAAACCGAGTTTGTTTTATGTACCTGCTGTAGACCGGGTGAATATGCCAAGAAGGAGAATTCAAGAAAGTGAGGTTGGAGATTTGGATACCATCAGAGTGCATGATCTCAATCAAATAAGGTCTTGTGTATTTTAGTTCTCCTCTCTTGAATTTTCCCCACCATGGCTCTCCTTGTCCATCAATGGTCCCATTCTCACCTTTTTACATTAAAAAAATCGCAATTTCGAATTGAAATATAAGTTATCGCTTTCGTTGTAGTTTTTGTTGGGTATTTTTGGTTTTGGTTTGAAAGTACTAACCGGTGATAACCACATCGGTTAAGTTAGAACCGAAAAGTAGACTGATGAATCTTCCACCATCCGTGTCTCTCCCACGCCCGTAAGAAGGCAATGGCTCTATCACTTCATAGTCACTCTCTTCCTATTAGGAGTTAGAACCAACAATTTTTCATAGTTACAAGTCAAACTCTGAATGTTTAACAATATAACATTTGGAATAACTTTAGAAGCTTTTACAAGTAAACTCTTGCAAAAGGGTCATATTTTGGTTTGCCTTTAGGCCTAGGAAATAAAATGAACTATCTTAGGGTAAGGCCAAAAAGTAACATGTGGCTCAGATTTGGAATCGAAAATGGACGAGTGAGATCTTCCAAACAAGTTATGGGTCACACACTCTCAAAAGTTAAAACCGTCCAATATGTGATCCCCACTAACTTCGCCTAGTTTTTGTCTTTGCGTAACCACCACCTTACTCTAAAGTCTAAACCCTCCCTCTAACTTTTAGAGTAACGCATTCTCTAATTAATAGAGGTAGCTTTTAAGTAGAACATACAAATGATGAACAGTCTTCAATCTCAAGAATTGTTTTTTTCCTTTTCAAAGAACCTCAAGCTTTTCAAATCTCACAATTTCAATGTGTGTTAACTTTTTATATACACTATCTATGTATGTACAATTTACTCAATATAAGCATAACTCTTTTCTTTTCTTTTTTTGGTATAATGAACAGAAGCATAGATTGAATGGCCCAACCACATAAGTTTAGAAGCTGGCCAGCAAATGTCACGTGAATGTTTATTTTGTACGTATGAATTGAAACAACACAAAATTAGCAATACCAATTCATCAAATACGTTTGTGGAGTTTTGTGTCACGGGTGTTTCTAATTAGTTAATGTTTTTAATTTTCTAATAGACTAATGGAAAATTTATAATGGACAAAGAAAAGAAAAAAAAAACTTACTTGAGAGGCGAGGATAACAGCATCACGGTGGAGGAAAAGCGTGAAATGGCTAGTGAGGTTAAAGTTTCCGGTGAGCCAACGTCCGGCGGGAACAAACAACAATGAGCCACCGTAGTCTTCGAAACGGCTAAGTTGTGAGACTGCGTCACGAAACGCCTTGGTGTTTGAGGTCACACCGTCTCCTACGGCACCAAACTCGTCCAACGAGGCTGAGTAAGCTCTACAAGATATTGCTGAGTACTCAAACTCTTCTCCACGGCGGTGGCCACGGTGGCGACGATGGCGATGGTTATGTAAATCGGTAGCTCTTAGGTCATGTTCGGCATCGGCGGTTCCAAAGAAGCCACCCTCGTGGCTGATAAGGAGAAGAAGGAGAAGGGAAGCAAAGGTGGAGAGAGAGGTTGTCATGGCGGTTTTTTCTAGGGGAGAAATGAAAATGTTATTTTTTTTGGTATGGAAAGGCTGAGTTTATTTATATAAAGGACAAACATAAATAGTTCGAATTTTTATATCATTAAATTTATATATATATTTTTATATACTTGGAATATTTTAGAGAATGTGTCATTATATTCAGTATCATCAATTTTAGTGGAATTTTTTAGTCTAATATATTTCGATGTTATTACAAAGACTGAATTAATTTTGTATCATCTAAACAAAGATAAATAATTTGCTTAAATACAATGCATTGCCTTACAAGGAAACGTCATTTGAATTGATTGAGCAACGAAATTTGGAAAAATGGAACCACTAACTTCATTTGACTTTCTTTGTAGTAGGATGAGACTTCCCCCAGTTTGAGCAGATGCGTTGAAGACTTTGTTATTCTCTGCTATCTATTAAAGAAGAACAATCAAATATGTTATTCAACAATTGAATGCGTTTGAAGATTTTCAAAAATACCATCTCAATCAAATTTTATTTATTTTCAAAGATGCAATTAGTTAAAAATATATAAAAACCAAATTTACCTTTACAAATTTCAAATATATATAAGAAAACACTAAAACAAAAACTATCTTCACTTCTTTGCCCAAAAAAACTTTAGAGTTTATTATTAATGTAAACTTTAGGTTTTAGCATATGAGTTTCACTTTTTTCCCCCAAAAAAAACTTGAGAGTTTCACATGAAAATGTTATGGTACAATACTTGTATTAATTTTAATAGATACTTTACCTTGATTTACTTTTGAAAAGTGGTCCATCAAATACAGTATTTCGTTAAATTGCTCTGTACTATATATGTTGGCTAAATAAACTAGTCAACTACATTATATTTGGCATGGATTTATAGATTATTATATAAAGTAAAAGACTATACAACTAGAGCAGGGGCTTCTGGTCTCCTTCGACTATATGGTTTACTGAGTCACTCCCACCCACCTACTAATCGGATCTTTATCCTCAATTTCTGCCATCATTATATGTTAAGTTCTGGCAAGTGGCAACTACGAGATGTATATAATCTTTAGATCCATATGTATAAAACAAGAAATACTATGTGATCTATACATAATGCTCTACCTACCTGCTAATGCCACACTTCGAGTATTTTCTAACTTACGAGTAACGACGACACTGCATTCGGTTATTTCTTTACTTTACTAAAAACAAATTGACCTACTATTACTGTTTAGGATTGTGTTTTATTTTTAACTAGGACTACTACTATATTACCTTCTTTTCTTTTTTGTTATTAAACGTGTATTAGTTGTCCATTTCCTTGTCATTATTAATAAAAATTTATAATGGAGCAATAAAATAATATAAAATTAATATCTCACACGGTATTTTATAAAATAATTTTAGAAAAAGAAAAAAAAAACTGTGCACGGCAGACCGAATTAGTACTCAAAATGATCGCATGTCATTGGCATATATAGGCGAATTCAAGATTCTCATTCCACATGCAAACCTTACAAATTAGCCAACCCTTTTTACCTATAATTCAAAAAGAGGTACATGCATTAGTAATATATATATTACCCTAATCGTCCAATGTCGTTTGCCAAACGGTTTTGAAATTATCAGATTACGTACATGCACATGGGTCTATGAGAACATCTGTATCATTGTATGTAATATATATTAAATGAGATCAGTTATTGGTGGTTGAGACTTTTCATCTCTAACGAAAGCTTCCTAGTCAAAATCTCTAACTAATCCCCCTAAGTTACCTATCAAAACTCACAAGTCAAAAAGAACAAGACCAAACCAAAACCTAATAGACTAAACTTAACCTAATCAATCTAAGTTGCTAACAAAATAGACGCCAAACGCGCACACACACATATACACAAACTGATGATAAATAATGTAAACGTTAGAAAAATAATATTGTCAACTGATTAGTTTAATTATGAAAAAACTATAATATTGTCAATTGATTAGATTAATCATATATGCTGGTTCGACTAAATTAATTCGAGTTCATATACACTTATGCCTTAAATATATGACTATTGTCTATAGAATACTGTGTTTACATGTCATATACATATCAACAATGTCTAATCATATACCTAATAACAACCTTCAATCAGAAAGAGGTGATAGCTAGATTGAAGAATCTGATAAATGAGAAAGTGCAATAGTAGAAGTGGGATAAAGAATTGTCTGGAAAGGGACCGTAAACTATACAGATTCATGATGTGTGCTTTTTATGTCGGCTTGCACGCCACGATTACTCAGCCCATCATCCGTGAGCTAGCTTCAGCAATAGCATGAATCCATGAATATCTTCTCCATTTTCTTATAATTTTATTTTATTTTCTACATATCGATTTTGTTTGTAAGTTAACCAATCTTCCATCATATCTGCAACAAGTATAATAGTGTATCTTGATAAGTACAACCAACGGAAATGTCAAATATCACCATGCCTTCATCTTTACTTTTCCATAGTTTATCATTCACGGCTATGCAACTTTCTCGACCTTTTCATCCTTTTAAAGAGAATTTACGTTTTCTTTCTTTTTGTAATTTTTATTTTCCTTATATGGGATATACTTGCATATGTACAAAATAAACTTAGTGGAAACTATATTATATCAATAATAACGGAATAATGTCACATAACTTTTCAGCTAGAGATATAGAATCTTGATTCTTTTTGTGGAAAATTGTATTATTTCGTATTAACGGAAGTGGGGTTGGTAATGTATAATGATAATTGGGAAAAGGGAAATGCACGTCACGGGAAATTTGGAAGCAACCGACCAGCAAGAGCATTTTGATCAATAGTGGTGGAGTGCACGAGAGATAAAGATAAAGAACAATTTTAATAGTACATTTAATAATTCTAGGAAAAAAAATATGAGTTTTCTATATTTAATAATTCCATTATGCAGTCAAAACCTAATTTGCTCGAAACTATATACATATTTAATTCTTCCCTCATACAGTATATAAAGCCTAAGTATGAGTTGCTTATACTAACTTATAGTTTCCACGTTTCTGCACTGCAAAATGTAAACTGACTTTACTGTAAAGGTTTTCTAAATCTAAAATATGAAATATTTTTGCTATAAAATGAAAATATAGAAAATATATATAGTGATTTTACATGGACATGTTTAGTTAAAGGTTCGTCCGATCCAAAAATTGTAATGTTAGGCCACACTGATTCAACAGGCCCATCTATAAATTGATTTTGTTAAATAATTTTCAATTGGAGCCATCAGTTTAGCTAGCCCGTGCAAAATTATATTTGCATTAACTTTTTTGAAGGTAGAAGGCATCAGTAGCCAAGCACACTACTAGTGTACTCCACTACTCCCTCGAATTGCATGATCCACATCACTGAGACAATTAGTCACACTTAGATTATCAACATTACGTCTCATCTGCCTAACCATGTTGGCATGTTGCAGTCAATCTCTTGATGTCCTACAACTTGCCCGATCCGATGGAACATTGGAACTTATTGAAAACTATACTTCTTCACATCAAGTGTTTCTTTTCTATATATGTATACTTTTTTTGTGTGTCAAACAAGAATTTGCATGGTTTTTTTGTTCTATTAATTCAGTTCATGTTTCCCTCCGGCCGTTTTCTAAAATAATATTCAAAAGATTTGAATGGCAACATCAGTTCTTGATTTGCATTCAGATTAATGTAAAAAAAAACAAATATGACATAATATATGGTTTGACTCTTGATTTTAAATATATAGTACAACAATTAGGTGGTTAAAGTGGCTTTAATAAAATTAAAAAAAAAGTGGCTTTAATAAAGAACTAAGTAGGTGTAATTAAGTACATATCTACCTAGAAAATATGTTAATTATTAATAGATTAACTTATTAATAATGTCGTTAATATAATGGTTCACCCATATAGCGAGTCTATAGATGTCCTACTAGTGCCCCTCCTACCCAACTAGTTGTAGTGGACAAAGCTTATACGCCTTTGTACGGTTCCATCATGTTTTCTCAATAATCGTTTTTTATTGTCAATTTTGTGCGAAGGATTTTAGTTGATTTTCTAGATTCCTCTGCAGCCGTCTAACGTTGGGGTAGCGACATACTTAAATATAACTTTTATAAAATGTATTATGTATGTTGATAATTTGATACTTCTCTGGTTTAATATATGATTCTGATTGAAAGTATATAGATAATAGAAGCGTGGGTGAGTGTAGAAGCGAATCCTCTAGTTTTCAGTTAAACAAGTATCCACAATTCCACATCATATATATATATATACATAAATGGAATTTAAACAATAAACCCAAACACAATCATTAAGAAGAAATGATGGTTTAGTACATATATATGTAGAAATTTTTCTTTAGTTATCACTTTTCCGGTCTTCTCTTTTAAAGGTAATCAGAAAACGTCGTTTTTTGGTAATTTATCTTTTAGTAGCCATTTTCTCATTTAGTGTTTTCATTTTGGTTGCATATCACACTCTTCGATTTAACCCCACTATTTACGATATTTTCTCGTCCCTTCACCAAATGATAAAAAAGACTGACATGAAAATTAAATAACTTAATAAAGGTTTGGCCCAACCCACCTGGTTCTGTACTTCTGTCGATTAATATAATCTTCATTTTCATTTTTAGCATATTTTGTGTGTGTATGTGAGTTTTAGTTACAATGGTTCGTATATTATTGGTGTAAGAAATCATCAAAAATCATCTTATATGTGTCACAAACGAATTTAACCGTCTTTTCATTGGTGCATATTTTAAGTTTCTCCAATATTAGTAGATTCAACAAAACTATATATATCTAGTTTTCAGTATTTGTTTTGCCACAGGTGCCATAAAATTTTGTTATTTATATCCCTACTATAGTAAAAGAGAAGTACAAAAGTTTCTTGGGTCGGGTTTTTTTTAAAAATTAACCCGAAATTTTTCAATTGGATCTTACTAAAAATTTAAAGATATTAAATACCAATTTCCATATATATTATTTCGAAATCTACCAAATTAAACCATCAATATCGGTTCTGGAAAGTACATTAATCTTAATTTGTTTAAGGAAAAATACATTAATGTATGATTTTGTATATTGGTTTAACAAATTAACCTAAAAATCAGAAATATAAATTAAATATAAAATATTTATCAAATTATCCATAATATTTCAAAACAAAATGTTCCTTAAATATCTTATATTAATATTTAGATGTATAGTTTTCTCCTATATTAACTATGATCTTCACACCAATTACGGGATAATTCATTTTCAACCATCTTTAATATATTTATTTGGCAATAGTTTCGAATTTATGGCTTGATTACAAAGCTAATCTTTTTTTCAACGCTAACCTAACTCTAAGAAAATATTATCTATATAAATAAGTTTCTGCTACCAGAAAATTGTAACATAAACACAGATTTTACATTTTAACACGATAAGAAATAAGAAATCATTGGCTCTTTATTTGTTTATTCTAGAGATTTGCAATTTTACAAAACTGCATGAAAGGTCCAAGTTAAAATCATGTATTTATGATTATGCGGTGTACCGCGGGTCAATCCGTAAACTTTAAAAATGATTCATAGTATAATATTTATACATGTATATATGTCACATATTGTTCTAAAATTAACAATCCAACTAAAATCAAACAATTTAAATAATTTTGAATATATTCGAAACCAACACAAAAATACAATCTAAAAATGATAGAATTTAATTAATAATCAAAATAAAGTAAAGCAAACACAAATAAATTATCCCGCAACATACAAAAGATTAAAAACCCGGTAATTTTCCCCCGCGCTGTAACGCGGGTCCGAATCTAGTTAGATATTAAATTAGACGTTTTTTCGAATTAAACGTACGTAAAAACCTAACAGTATAGTTCATATAAGAAAAAAATAAACGTTTAAAACCAAACTTCATTGAGCATATGAAATGATCATATGCTGAAAACATGTAGGTTCTGATTGGGTTCATCAACTAAAACTATCCGTAAACTTGCTTAAAAACCTTTTTGTAGGTTGCACTGATCACAAATCTTATGTTAAGTACCATCTTATGAATTATTATAAAATTTGATGCTATTAATTATTACAATATATAAAATACAGCAATATTTTAGGTTTATCAACCGGCCTTGCTAGGTAAATCTAAAACTTGTTCGGGTTTTTTAATTTTAGGATTTTAATGGTAATTTTTAATTTGGAAGATAGAAGAGAATGAGATGTGGTATTTTAATTTACATATTTGTAAATTACTTAAAACAATATAATTGCCCTAATCATCTCTAAAAGCTAATTACAAATATCATTAATTAATTCGATTATTTGAGTATATATGTAATGATACCTCTAATTACAGTATCGTACGTCTAAAATCTCTTTACCGCCTCCTCTATATAAGCATCCCTGTCTTAATTATAATCTATATTTTAGTACTCCACATTGCCTACCAAACCAGTCTGCATAATAAATTAGGGTTTGGTTGACCAATTGGTTCTCAATCGGACAATGAGCCGAGGTGGGAGCTTTGGAGGCGGACAAAGCTCGTTAGGTTATCTTTTTGGATCAGACAATGAGATTCCAAAAACTCCTCAACCGGTAGCCCCAAAGCCTGCACCACCTTATGGCGTAGATTACACCGAGAAGGAAGAAGCTGATCACAAAAAGCAAAAGATCTCTAATAACAACAACAACAACTACCAAAGAGCTCAGGGCCAAAACTCCGACAACTTCGTCACCGTAAGTCTTTCTTCTCTTTCATTAGTTAAACTCTCTCTCTCTCTCTCTCTCTCTCTCTCTCTCTCTCTCTCTCTCTCTCTCTCTCTCTCTCTCTCTCTCTCTCTCTCTCTCTCTCTCTCTCTCTCTCTCTCTCTCTCTCTCTCTCTTTTATTCAGATATTCTAATAATTAAAATTTCAGGATCGTCCAACGACGAAGGTGACATCAGTTCCTGGTGGAGGCTCATCTCTTGGATACTTGTTCGGAGATAAGTAAAGTTATAAGCCGTGAAGTTATAAAACTAGGGTTTGTATATCTTACTCTAGTAATCGGCTTTTACAATATGTGTATACCGTAATATGCATATAGAGATCTCTATCTTGATCTCTACATACATTAGTAAATTATTGTCCTAATTTACAAATGTGTGTTGTGAGTTTGTTGTTAATTTCTTTTTACTTGTGAAATAATGAGTTTCTAGTCGATATAAACAGCAATATATAAATATGTTTGACACTGGACTCTCCTTGAGCTTGCATTTAATTTTGGTCATCGAGGTCATGAAGTTTCTTCTTTTGCACATAATTTTTCTTTATATATATATATATATACAATCCCAACCTAGACATAGTAAATGAGGCTTTGACCTCTTAATAGATCACATTGACTGTCAAAAATAGTATGTTATGCATAAATTTTGATGCCGTTGAGTTTTATAAACAGAATTTTTTGAAATAAACTTGTTTAGATTTTGATGCAATATATGGACTCTGTACCAGTTTGAGAATATGTATAATATATGGGGCAAATAAGAATTGATGAAAAGATGAGAGGCTATTCTGTAAAATTGTGTAACTAAACCAAGAGTCTCGGACCTTCTCAAACCTTCCTCTGCCATTACTTGCCATTGAAATTATCCAACTAAAACAAAATCTGTGGATGAGTCTTCACTGAAAAAGCAAAGCTCTTGCAAAAGGACAACTTGAGACACTCACTTGATTTTGCTCAGTTTTTGAAATCTGGTAACTATCATCATCCATCCTAGTCTTCTTTTACGTTGATCTCTATGAGACTATGACAATTTCTGTTTTCTATTTTTCTGAGTGCAAATTTATCATTGATAGTGTTTTCAAGTTTCCTCTGTTTTTTATTGGATTACTAATTAAGAAAATTTACTTCAGTTGTACAATTTTTCATTCTACTCTTATTTTGTTTGATGATCTTAATTCATATTGCAAAACCAATCGAGTTCTTGATCACAACATATTTGGTAATTTCAGCTTCTTGTTATTTAAGCATAATCATTGATTTCTGATAGTTTTTCATATGTTTCAGAGATTTGAAACGTTACTCTGCAACACTACGAGCTTTTTTTCTGTCTATTCGCTCAAATAGATTAAGCTATAGAGAGAGACAAACCTAGATCCTAACCTCATGCGACGTGTTCCTACTCTTGTAGACAAGCTCAAACCAATCTTCCCGGTCTCAGGATCAAAAGGTAAACTCTTTTATCTAACTCTTTCACCATTTTCGTATGGTTTTAGTTTATCATGAGGAAGAAAACGAAAAGAGTGACTCTGTTTAATGAAGAAGCAGGTAAAGTGGTAAGAACCGTTGTACCCAAGAAACCTGTGAACGGGAACAATAGTGAAAGCGAAACGATGAAGAAGATGGAGGAAACGGTAGAGCCTATGGTTGCCTTCAGTAGACCACCACCTTATTCTCCAATTGTTGGTCCACTGCTCATGTATTCCCTTCTTCAATCATGGTCTAGCCACGATGAAGATGGCTAGTTACATGCATCTACCAAAGGTTTCGTGTTAAGAACCTCTTAAATCTTATCTGATAGGATAATAACTGAGTCTTTAGCATAAACCCTTGTGAGATGTTTAGTAGAGACATTGTGAAGTTTGGTGCTGTTTTAACAAAAATCACTGTCTTTTTTTTTTTTTCTGGAAGCATCATGCATGTGTGCTTTGTGAATTATATAGTAATCATGTGAATTTTGTACTAATGTAGTTTATATGGGTCTAGTAAATAACTGATATGTTTCCACCACTCACTTGTAGTTTTCTCCACCAAGATATGAACACTGAAGATCAAAATTACATTGTGTGTATGCATTATCTTTTGTAATCAATCTTGTCGGATATCACTGATAAGATAATCACTGAGCGTAGTAGAGGCGGTCCAATCCGGTTTATACAAGCAAACACATAAATACGACCACTTATCTTGTTCTGTTTTGTCTTGTTAGCATGTGCTATAGCTGCAAAGCATTCATGAACCAAAGCCAGTGTCTCTTTGACCACTCTACATAACTTCAGGTTTACTGCTTTACACTACAGAGTTGGAAAGAAATGACAAATACTGAAAGTTCGGTAATGAGCTTTATTTAGTGTTTCAAGAGCTATAAATGGGCTTTGTCAAATTAAGATCCATCAACACATTAACCTATAAGTGTACAGTGGAAAGAAAAAATATAGAGAAAGCAATGATTTCTAATTCTATGGAACAGTTTTATAAAACCAAATAATGTAAAGTGGGGCAATAGAATATGATATCTCTGCGTGCAATGGCCCTAATGCTGGGACCAAAGATCTCAAAATATAATAATTAGAGAATATAGAGCAGGTGGTAGTATATGCAGCTTTTTGATTATATTAATTCATAATTCTGTTTTAGGATTAACCAAATTAAGAAGAGGACAAAAACAGTGTATTAATCAAGAATCCAAAGGAGAATGTAATGCAATATATTTAATGATCAGGGGCAAATCCTTCTCATTTATCTTCTATAGTTGATGATACTTCTTAGTTGTTAAACTTAAAACAAAAACATTGAGTCCAATCGTTTTCTTAGGAACTTTGTATTTTAGTTGGCTATATGGAAGAAGCTTGATATTGGCATTCGTTTCCTAATCAATCCTATTCATTCCGGAGCTACTAGCAAAAAACATACCTAATACATCTATAACCACTTTTTACAAACGTCAAACACCAAAACAGTAGCTAGTGGTTACAATTATCAGTCACCTTCTCCGACGACAACAAACTAATCATTGCTCTATATTCATATTTGTCCATTGCTTTTATCTTTTCATCCAATCAAGTTTTCTTTTTGCAATTTCTAACCATAGTAAATGTTTACATATATATATATATATATATATATATATATATACTTGACTAAATCTTTTTTTTTAGTATAAGTAACTATATACACATAAGTTGACTTTGTACAATACATCCAAATCGAAAATCTATAAAAATATTAATGTTTGACCATAAAATAAGATAATACATGCATTACTAAAGATACATATATATATGGACATTTATATATTCAGTATTCTTAATATAAATCTAGATTTTCAAAGTTCAAATGGTCAATCTATAAACCCATTATTTATTTCCTAAAAAAAGAAAAGAAAAGAACCAAATCTAGGTTGAATACAGAAACACGTGGAGAGACTCCAATCTAACAGTATTTATTTTGCAGATTACGTATACTTCTCATAAACATTGAACAATAAACACAGTAAGTAGCACAAATGAGTGATGATGATGAAGAGCCAATGTAATTAGTTTAGCCTCTGATTTGTAGCACTGACTGTTTAACCTTTGCCGAGAAACGAGCCTATGAAACTGCTTTTAGCTTTAGCTTTTTGAGTTTTAGGACAGAAAATGACACGTAGATAGTTCTTAGTGGCCCACGTGGAGGACAAGGAAGAGTAGGACCCATAACACATTCATGCTTCATGGATCCGACCGCGCTTTATCTTACAAATTAAAAAAAAAAGAACACAAACCTTTTTAGTTTTATATGCTTACACTATAAAAACATGAAATAAATAGATTATGATAATTTAATTATATATTTCAACAAGCAATAAATTTCATTTTGAAAAAAATAAATTAAAATTAAAATAAAGACAACAACCACATTGTGTTTACTTTGCAATAATATTTTTATTCACCTTTTTTTGTTTTTTTTTTTGTTTTTTTTAATATTTTTCTAGTGGGAGAGCATTGCGTTCTCTCTCACCTTTTATCTGTCTTCCATCTCTCTCTCTCTCGCTTCCCCATCACAGAGAAGCTCAACAAAAAAAAAAATTAGAAAAAGATAAAAGCTTTGTCTTTGCCTTTATTTTCTCGAGTTTTCCCTCGATTTCTCTGGAGGCATCAACAGTCTCATTCTCATTGATCTTTCCTTTTTTTCGTTGCAAGAAAGATCCATTTTTTTCGGTTCGTTCTCTTCTGGGTTTCGAATCAAGAACACTCACTCACTGTTCCCCTTCTTTTTTTCTCCCTTGAATTTTCAGACATATGAAATAACTAGGGATTTGTTTTGTTTATACAGATTTTGGATCTTTTTCTTCTGTAATTTGGGTGTGTGGGTGACAAAATTTTTGGATGAAAGGTAACCAGAAAGATTCGTCGGAGAAACCAATATGGGATCGAAGCTCATCGAGTGCTTCCATACCCGGAATGTGGTCTTTAACCCGACCCGGTCCAAAACTTATGGTTTGGCTTATCTGTTTCATTGTCTTCACTTACATTATCTACATGCTTAAGCTCGTCTCCACCTCACGCTCCTGCGACGATTCCACTCCTTTCAACACCGTCTCTGCTCTCTCCACCAACGTTTCCTCCAACGCCTCTTCTTTACCTTTACCCTCCTCCTCTTCCGTAGCTTCACGACGGCGCGAATGGGAGGAGAAAGAAGACACGGAGGTTGATGAGCCGACGGATCTTAACCACGTTGTGTTCGGGATCGCTGCCTCGTCTAAGCTATGGAAACAGAGGAAAGAGTATATCAAGATCTGGTATAAACCAAAACACATGCGTGGCTACGTTTGGTTGGATAAAGAGGTGAAGAAGAGCCTTAGTGATGATGATATTGGTGCTGATGACGACGAAAAGCTTCTTCCTCCGATTAAAATCTCCGCCGGAACTGCGTCGTTTCCGTACACTAACAAGCAAGGACAACGCTCGGCGTTACGGATCTCGAGGATTGTGTCTGAAATGCTGCGTTTAGGTCCCAAGAATGTGAGGTGGTTCGTGATGGGTGATGATGATACGGTGTTTGTCACGGATAATCTGATAAGGGTGCTGAGGAAGTACGACCATGAGCAGATGTATTACATTGGGAGCTTGTCGGAATCTCATTTACAGAACATTTTTTTCTCGTATGGGATGGCTTATGGTGGAGGTGGGTTTGCTATTAGCTATCCATTGGCTAAGGCTTTGAGTAAGATGCAAGATCGGTGTATACAGAGGTATCCTGCATTGTATGGTTCAGATGATCGCATGCAAGCTTGTATGGCTGAACTTGGTGTTCCACTCACTAAAGAACTTGGCTTTCACCAGGTAAAGAACTCGGCTAGTGTTGGATTCTTACCAATTGGTTAAAATTTTGTTATACATTCATTGATTTAAGCAAAAAAAGGTAGTTCTAAGGATGGAATTAGAGATTCTTGAGGAGTCAATGAAGTGGGAATTGGTGATGATGTTGAGTCTAGAACATAAATTTGATTGGCTTGTTTAAGCAATTTTGATGATTGAGTGGCAACCTTGGTGTTCATTAAATGAGTTTTTGACATGGGTATTGATAGTGCTGATCTTATACTAGGTGGGTTTCAATCAATTAAGTTGACTGCTTTGGAAAAAGGAATCTAACTCAACAAAGTTTATGACTTTTTAGAGTTTTGTTACTAGTTTTAGGAGGTATGGCTTTAATACCAAAGTTACGAAGTTTGAAGCTTTTAGAATAAGCTTTCAATGTCTTAATGTTCTTCTACGAAGACGAATCTCAAGCTGGTTGATAGTTACAGTTCCGTTTCTTGGTTCTGTCTTTTTATTTTCTTTTGTTTGGATGCAAAATTTTTCCGTGGTTTGGTACCGACAAAGCGGCGCGTGAGTAGGCTCACTGTCCGTTCAATTTACTTAAGTTAGATTGCTTATTGTAATGAGTGGGACCCGCCTTTCTGTTTTTACACTTGATGACCTGTTCTTCTCATTATCCCTACGCGCACATTTGGTGAGTGTAACCAACGCTACGTTTAACATTTTGTGTTTTGTCTTTGCGTTTTAGTATGACGTTTACGGGAACCTCTTCGGCCTCCTTGCTGCACATCCAGTAACACCATTCGTCTCAATGCATCACCTGGACGTGGTGGAACCGATTTTCCCGAACACGACACGGGTTCGAGCTCTAAAGAAGTTAAAAGAACCTATGAAGCTCGACTCGGCAGGGCTTCTACAGCAGTCAATATGCTATGATAAGCACAAGAGCTGGACTGTCTCGGTATCGTGGGGATACGCGGTTCAAATCTTCCGCGGGATATTCTCTCCCCGGGAAATGGAAATGCCTTCTAGAACCTTTTTGAATTGGTACAAACGGGCGGATTACACTGCTTATGCATTCAACACCAGGCCGGTTAGTCGTAACCCGTGCCAAAAGCCGTTTGTGTTTTACATGTCGAGCACGAAATTCGACAAGCAGCTGAACACGACGGTTAGTGAATACACGATACACCGCGTTTCGCATCCGTCTTGTAGGTGGAAGATGACTAATCCAGCTGAGATTAATACCATTGTCGTCTACAAGAAACCAGACCCTCATCTATGGGAAAGGGTAAGTAACACATAATGTCATTTTAGGATATGATTTAAAACGTAAGTAAATCGTTATATGAAGTAATGGTTCTTGTGTTTTGTTTGTACAGTCACCTAGGAGGAACTGTTGCAGAGTGTTACAAACAAAGAGGAATAATACCTTATGGATCAATGTTGGTGTATGTAGAGCAGGTGAAGTTACTGAACTTAAGTAATTTTTTTATAAATACTATAGTTTTTGTATTAATTTTGGTTTTTTTGAAAGGGAAGAAAAATTAGAGTTTTTAGGCTGCTTTTTTAGCCCTCGTAATTTCTTGCCACGTTATTTAAATTTTTATTCTTTGAGATCCATCCCATTCATCCAAGTTCTTCCCTCAGTACATGATTCATAAAAAGTGCAATATTTTCTCATATACAATTCATCAATCTATTACTTGCACCTCTATGTTAACTGAATATACAGTTCGCAAATTGTTTTGCTCTCAACTTTCGAAAAAGAGATATTCAAAAGGAAATGAAAAATTCATCAAATCTCTTAGTCCAAGAGGGACGTTTCAGAAAATAACGACAACGGGTGAAGTCAAATCTCATACAAACAATGACCTCAAAACAATCAGCGAACGTTCAACGCTTGACCCATAACCAGAAAGTGAATATACATCAACGATGTGAAAGTGAATCAAGAAAAGATATAGAAATGAAACTTTCCAAGTCAGGAGAGAAACCAGGCAGAGAGTTATTACTTTGGGTAAGTGGGAGGAGGAGGATAAGCCGCAGGAGGGTATTGAGAATAAGCTGGACGAGGGTTTTGGGGATATCCCATAGGTGGATAACCTTGTGGAGGGTGTTGAGGATAACCAGAAGGTGGATAACCTTGTTGTGGAGGGTAACCGACTGTGGGTGGGATGGCTTGATCAAACCGGGACATTTGTTGAGGCGGAGGCACTGCCATTGGCTGTGGGCCGAACTTACCGTCTCTCTTGTCCATTTCCACTTTATGTTGTGTCTACAGAAGTAGTTATAAGATTTTATTCAGGAGCCTGTAAGTAAGGTTTAAGTAAGGGTGACATGGAAATGGGTGATCATCATTCTTACCTGCATACATGCGCAAACCCTGTGGATGAAGCAAAAAAAGCGAGGGTTAAAATCAGGTGTTAATTAAAGTCTTTTAAGAATGAAATAACAGATGGGGGAGATTCTTACGTGCAGTACACCATGTCAGCTAAACAAGAGAGCAACTGAGAAGCTTCTGAAAGCTCATCAATACCGACTATACATGCAACTATGGAGAATATGCAAGCCACTTGGCTCAGGCAAACCATGAAACCCTACACAGCCAAGAGAACATAGATTAAGACACTCATTTTTCGTGTTTCATAATCTTTTATTTGTTTCCATTCTAGTTGCTTGTGTGCATCAAAAACAACCGGCATGATTTGGGTAACAAGGATACACTTACAATGATGCAGTTGTCACATTGTGTTGTCTGAATTTGGAACTCATCTTGAAGAAGAAAACGAGTCGAGGCCACAGACGTTCCAAAGCAGCAAAAGACCTGCAATTTGTTTTGCTAATTAGAACACTCGAAACTTGGCAACAGTTCATAGGGTTGTAGTCATGTGTAGGCATAACTGAGCTTGTATGAAAAAAGTTCCAAAAGAAACATTCAATGCTGAAATTCATTTAAATACAATATATTGCAAAATCAAGATCTTTACCTCAGTAGCAAGACAAAGTTGAGGACATTTGGTTTCTCCACACCTGCCGCTACAAGGCATGTAACCCGCACAGCAAATGTACCTGTGAGACACAATAAGCAGATCTTCTAAAACTTAAAAGATCAAACTGGAATTGATCTCTGTGAAAGGCTATTGAATGTGTAAAATACCTTGACATATCATTATAAAGAGCACGCTTGCGAAGCAAATATGATGCACAAGGGGCACTGCAAGGAGAAAAAAAACAATGGACCAAAAGACATACAAATCATACAATGTCAAAGTCCTGTTACACATTCTCTAGTAGTACCAAGCTCAAAGATGAGCAAATACATTATCTGTGAAAAAAATTCAGATCACTCCATAAACCAAAGCTGATCTAACAATGTAATTCGAAGTCAAATCTTGGTCAATTCAAAACATATCAAAGATCATATTCAAATTCCAAATACAGAAAGAGAGAGGAAGCAACAAAAACAATCTCAGATCAATCGGAGCTTACCACCACAATGCGAAGCAGCAATCTGCAAACAACAACACAGAAATGGCTCGGATCAACACCCCAAACTAATCAAACACAAATTTTCAAAAGAGAGCGAGAGTGAGAAATTACAGGGAGTATCGTTCTGGATACTGTGAGAGAGATCGGTATGCCAAACGTTACGGAAGTTCTTACGGAGCTCCATCTTCTCCATATCGTACTTGGGCGCCATTTTCTCACGGATCTGATGTTTTCGACGACGAAGTGAGGTCAAGCGAGAGAGGGAGAGAAGCGATAAGGATCAGAGTCTCGCAAAAAGTCTTTGAGAATCTGATCAAATCACATCTAACTTTTTATCTGGCAGACGTGTTTCTGACTTCATACCCCCTCTCAAAACCCGTCAACTTGAAGAAATACAAAAATATCAAAAAACGTTTCTTCTTCTTCTTCACCCTGGATGGCAACTGGCGTTGACTAGTCGTCTAGTCGAACTTACGAGGCAACTTCGAGAAATGTAAATACTATGAGGATCAAACTGTAATTATTTCTAATTTTATACCACCTTTTACTTTCATATTAATTACCAAAAGTCTAAGACCTTTCAAAATTACCAAAAGGCCCATTGAACGAAAGTGAGAAATTTTGCGTTCTTCGTCTCTCTCTATCTGTCACTCATCGTCCCGGAGGAGGAGAAGTGTGGAGGTTGAAGAAGAAGGGAGAAATGAGCGGCCATGATTCTAAATACTTTTCGACTACGAAGAAGGGAGAGATCCCTGAGCTTAAGGAAGAGCTTAATTCACAGTACAAGGTTCTTCTTCTCCGTCTAATTTCATTTATGGATCTGTGATCCGCCATTTCTTACGACTTTGATCTCCTCTCGATCATCGTGTTTAATTTTTTCGTAATTCTTTTCCTGGTAGATCTGTATGATTCCGGATTTGAACTGATCGGTAAATTTTTTGGTGGCTAATTAATTTGGAAAGAGTGATGATGGGAATGTGTTCAAATGGCTGATTTGAAAAATAGCTAGAAATGGAATACATTTCTGAGAAATGGCTAATGCGGGGATGTGTGCAATCTCGTAGACACTATTTTGAAGTTTAGATTGGTGGTAGATCATAAGTTTTTGAATTGGGATGGATGCATTGGGTGGAAGATCAGTGATCGTTTATTAAAACCTCAGCTTCTTCTTCCAAGTTTAATGTCTTTGGACTACATGAATCTACTTAATTTAGTAGATTTTTTCAACTTTCCCAGTTATGCCTACTTGAAAAGATATAGACAGTTCTTCTTTGAGTAGATGGTTACAATTGATTTGATTTTGATTGCTACACGTTAACATATGGAAACACAAGTCTTTTTGATGTTGCCTGACCTCAGTTGTGAACTGTTTAATCTTCAAGTATGAAATTTTCAGTATAATATCTAGCACAATGTTACATTCTTATAAGATGACAATGGTACTGATTCATGATTATTTTATTTTGTTTAGCTTCAGTTAAATAACCTCTCTTTTCTTTATTATGTACCTAGGATAAGAGGAAAGATGCTGTTAAGAAGGTTATTGCCGCGATGACGGTTGGAAAGGATGTTTCATCGCTTTTCACTGATGTAGTCAATTGCATGCAAACGGAGAATCTGGAATTGAAGAAGCTTGTTTACTTGTATCTGATCAACTATGCAAAAAGCCAGCCAGATCTTGCTATCCTCGCTGTAAATACTTTTGTAAAGGTAACACTTAAGCTACTTTTATATAGCTTACCCAGACAAAAATACCTAACATATTGCGAGTTTCTTGATTTTTCGCTGTATTTGGAAGACGAAAAACTAACAAAGGAACTCGTCATTATAAAACTCTCGCTTTTTATTTGCCAGGATTCACAAGACCCAAATCCATTGATCCGGGCTTTGGCTGTGCGAACAATGGGCTGTATTCGTGTTGATAAGATCACAGAATATTTGTGTGATCCTCTTCAGAAATGCCTAAAGGTTGGGTTTTCTTATGTTACCTTGTCACTGCAACCTCGTAGCAAAACATTTATGTCCATCAAGAACTTTCTAACCTTGAAAAATGACATATTTCTGTATTTCCTGGGCTTCTGTAATTTTCAGGATGATGATCCGTATGTCCGTAAGACAGCAGCTATTTGTGTTGCTAAACTGTTTGACATAAATGCTGAATTAGTTGAGGATAGGGGGTTCCTTGAAGCCTTAAAGGATTTAATATCAGATAATAATCCAATGGTTGTAGCAAATGCTGTAGCAGCCCTTGCAGAGATACAAGAGAATAGTACTAGTCCCATATTTGAAATCAATAGTACCACCCTCACAAAGCTCCTTACAGCTTTAAACGAATGTACTGAGTAAGTGGTTCCTAAATTCCGTATCCTACTTTCACTCGGATTGTGTCTGATTGACTGATTTTAGTCAGATCATCATTAGGTTTTGTTTTGGGAGAACGTTCAGGCTGGCCTAAATATTCAGAGTAGGATAATCTGTTGAGTTTCGGGATTACTTCTTGTGTTAAAGCATCAGTTTATCTATGCTTTTGTACTGTGTATCTATTGAAAATTGTGCCAGTTTAGGATGTATTTTGTTGTTATTGGAGTTGAAGGTTTTCTGTGTAGATATAAGGGTCATGGTTTACAACTTTAGGGAAAGGGATCTATAGGAATTGTTGTGGGTTCTTAGCCTATTTCGGACCAAAAACGACTAATTTTTCCTTGCTTGATAGATATTTTTATATATATATAATTTTCATTTTTAATAATACTGTCTCTGTTCTTCACAGATGGGGTCAAGTTTTTATATTAGATGCTTTGTCGAGGTATAAAGCATCTGATCCTCGTGAAGCTGAAAATATTGTTGAGAGAGTCACTCCAAGGTTGCAACATGCCAATTGTGCTGTTGTGCTTTCAGCTGTTAAGGTAATACTTGAAAAAAGAATATCTCCCTGGAATGTCATCTGTTCGCAAAATTGTTTGTGAAGTGTCAACTATATTCCCTTACATGGTTTTCTAATTCTACTACTCTTCTGTTCATTTTCTCTGCGAGCTTTCCAGATGATTCTTCAGCAGATGGAGCTTATAACTAGTACAGATGTGATTCGTAATCTTTGCAAGAAGATGGCGCCTCCCCTAGTGACATTGCTTTCTGCAGAACCTGAGATACAGTATGTTGCGCTTCGTAACATTAACCTTATTGTCCAAAAGAGACCCACTATTCTTGCCCATGAAATCAAGGTAGCTTGATCCTGTCTTGTAGACTCTGGGAATAAGCAATTGATATATTTGTATACTTATTGATAATGCTTCATGATTTTCTTGTAGGTATTCTTCTGCAAGTATAATGATCCAATTTATGTCAAGATGGAGAAGTTAGAAATTATGATAAAACTTGCTTCTGACAGAAACATAGACCAGGTAATCCTTACTCTCATCTGCTGTTTGTTCAAGTTATTTTGTTTTGGTGCAAGTCATGATTGTTTCTGGACCATGCCAATGTAGGTTCTTCTGGAGTTCAAAGAATATGCGACGGAAGTAGACGTTGATTTTGTTCGGAAGGCTGTTCGTGCAATTGGCCGATGTGCCATCAAACTAGAAAGAGCAGCTGAACGGTGCATCAGTGTATTACTTGAGCTGATCAAGATCAAAGTAAACTATGTTGTTCAGGAGGCCATTATAGTCATCAAAGATATCTTTAGAAGATATCCAAACACGTAAGTTGATTTATTTCTATTTTCTTTCGTGTGGTTTCTTAAAGTGCTGTAGTGCCCTTTAATCTTGGTTATGTCATTCAAAATAACGTACAGGTATGAGTCCATAATTGCAACACTCTGTGAGAGTCTAGACACATTGGATGAACCAGAAGCTAAGGTAATAAAATGTGTCGTTTGCATAGTGTAAAATAGCTGGAAGCTTCCCCATCCAAAATAAATCTTAAATCAGTGAAACTTGTACTCTTGCTTTTGCTGGCATCTTGAAAGGCATCTATGATTTGGATCATTGGTGAATATGCTGAAAGGATCGACAATGCGGATGAACTTCTTGAAAGCTTCTTGGAGAATTTCCCTGAGGAACCAGCACAGGTCCAGCTGCAGCTTCTTACAGCTACAGTCAAACTTTTTCTGAAGAAGCCAACTGAAGGCCCACAACAAATGATTCAGGTCTGCCATGACCATTATGAAGAACACCTTTTGCACTCCTAATCGATTAAAGTGCATGTGTATGATGAATGGCCTGGCTTTTGCCATATTTCAATTTTTCAGGTTGTCTTGAATAATGCTACTGTTGAGACAGATAATCCTGATCTCAGGGATCGTGCATACATCTACTGGCGTCTTCTATCTACTGATCCCGAGGTATGTTTCCTTGATATGTTATACTACTCAACGAGTTCAAGCACATTGGAAAATGAGCAACAATCATCAGTGCTCTTCTTTTGGCTAGGCGGCCAAGGATGTGGTTTTAGCTGAAAAGCCTGTGATTACTGACGACTCAAACCAACTTGAGCCGTCACTCCTGGATGAGCTGCTTACAAATATTTCCACCTTGTCCTCTGTGTATCACAAGCCGCCAGAGGCTTTTGTAACCCGCTTGAAAACCACAGTTCAGAAAACAGAAGATGAGGACTATGTAGAAGGGAGCGAAACAGGATATTCTGAGACATCTGGTAATCCGGTTGATGGTGCAGCCTCCCCTCCAGCCACCGTAGGCTATGTTCCAAAGCAAGTGGCTGCCCCAGCTCCTGTGCCTGATCTGCTAGGTGACCTAATGGGGTCAGATAATGCTGCAATTGTCCCTGTAGATGATCCCACAGCTCCGTCAGGGTGAGTTTGGCGTAACTGGTGAAAATATTATATTACATTAGAAGTCTTTTAGAGAGACTGGTTTTCTTCAATCATATATATTTGGATTACCTTTTCACAATTGAAACTTATTGGATCATTTGATGTGCAGTCGTCCATTGCCTGTTGTCCTGCCAGCTTCAAAAGGTCAAGGCTTGCAGATTAGCGCTCAATTAACACGACAAGATGGCCAAGTATTCTACAGTATGCTCCTTGAGAACAACTCGCAGTCAGTTCTTGATGGCTTCATGATTCAGTTCAACAAAAACTCATTCGGCCTTGCAGCTGTTGGACCTCTTCAGGTACAAGTAATTGTATATGCTACACATCCATGCCTATTATCCTGGATTGCTGAAACTGATGTCCAGGTTTTTTACTATTATAGGTTCCGCCTCTGCAACCCGGAGCATCTGCCAGGACAATGTTGCCAATGGCATTATCCCAGAACATGTCTGCTGGGCCAACCAGCTCGATTTTGCAAGTTGCCGTCAAAAACAACCAGCAGCCTGTCTGGTACTTCGAGGATAAGATTGTACTTCATGCTCTTTTCTCAGAAGATGGTAGGATGGAACGCGGAACCTTCCTCGAGGTAAAAGACAATAATACTTACTATATGATTAAGAGTTCATTAGAAATGCCTTGAGTAAAAGTTGGAAAGGTCTAATGGTATTAGGATTGTCTGAGTAATTAGTGACAGGTTTTGTGCCTTAAGAAGCCTGGGAGACTTAGGGTGCTCTAGATCTTAAAATAGGATATGATTTCATTGATTTAAGTTGCTAGATTCATTAATAGTTGAAGGAATTGATCCACTTCTGATCATAAAAAAATATATCACAAGCCTTAAAAACCAGTTCCTCTGAGTTATAAAAACATTTGTTATTTTTTTATATTAGACATGGAGATCATTACCGGATTCAAACGAGGTCCAAAAGGAATTCCCCGGGATAACCATCACGAGCGTTGAGTCAACACTTGACATGCTCGCAGCATCAAACATGTTCTTCATAGCAAAGCGTAAGAACGGAAACCAAGACGTGCTGTATCTTTCAGCCAAAGTCCCGAGAGGCATACCATTCTTGATCGAACTAACAGCCATGGTGGGTCATCCTGGTCTGAAATGTGCGGTGAAGACACCAACACCGGAGATCGCTCCTCTCTTCTTTGAAGCCGTCGAAATCCTCTTCAAGGCTTGAGATTTTGATTTTACAACACTGTCAAAAAAAAAAGGTAACCAAAATTATTCCCCTTTACTTCTTTTTTAGTGTATGTAGTAAGTGATTTGTATGTTTCGAACTTTTGTAACACCCCACTCGTTTTTTTTCGTTTCTCGAAAGAGCTTTGATTTTGATTGTTGCGTATATGCCCAAAAAGGAGGTTTCGATCTGATTAAATAGTGTGATGATGACTTGATTAATATCAGGAAATGCTATTTAGTGTTTTTTGTGACCGACATGAAATCAAAAAGGTCTCTCGTAAAGGAGGGAAGAGATTCGTACACGTAAACTAATAACTATTTAGTATATGAAAATTTTGGTATTTTCTTAACAACAAGATATAGACGTAGATGGATAAATGGGCCCGTAATGCGACGTAGCAATATCCTAATACCAATCAATGATCAATGATTCTCTTTGTAACATGAGGTTACAAATTATAGCTTCGTTGAAACTTAACTAATCTTCTTGTAAATTACTGATTGATTAAACAATTTTAAATTTGAGGAAGTAGTAGTAGCGTGAGATTGAAGAAATGCCACCGAGTTTATAAGGTTGAGTCAAGTGCTAATAAGCCAGCTTTAGTAACGTATCAAAAGTTAGGCTAATCTCATCTCTAATACACTAGTGTTTTTAGCTGTTTTTTGGTTGTAGTTTATTATATTAACTAGATTCGGACCCGCGCTACAGCACGGGGGAAAATTACTGGGTTTGTAATCCTTTGTACGTTGCGGAATAATTTATTTGTGTTTGCTTTACTTTATTTTGATTATTAATTAAATTCTATCATTTTTATATTGTACTTTTTGTGTTGGTTTCGAATATGTTCAAAATTATTTAAATTGTATGATTTTAGTTGGATTGTTAATTTTAGAACAATATGTGACATATATACATGTATAAATATTATACTATGAATCATTTTTAAAGTTTAGGGATTGACCCGCGGTACACCGCATAATCATAAATACATGATTTTAACTTGCACCTTTCATGCAGTTTTGTAAAATTGCAAATCTCTAGAATAAACAAATAAAGAGCCAATGATTTCTTATTTCTTATCGTGTTAAAATGTAAAATCTGTGTTTATGTTACAATTTTCTGGTA
>NW_006238917.1:6362476-6589027 GCF_000375325.1 Capsella rubella | reverse complement strand
AAAACTATACATCTAAATATTAATATAAGATATTTAAGGAACATTTTGTTTTGAAATATTATGGATAATTTGATAAATATTTTATATTTAATTTATATTTCTGATTTTTAGGTTAATTTGTTAAACCAATATACAAAATCATACATTAATGTATTTTTCCTTAAACAAATTAAGATTAATGTACTTTCCAAAACCGATATTGATGGTTTAATTTGGTAGATTTCGAAATAATATATATGGAAACTGGTATTTAATATCTTTAAATTTTTAGTAAGATCCAATTGAAAAATTTCGGGTTAATTTTTTAAAAAAACCCGACCCAAGAAACTTTTGTACTTCTCTTTTACTATAGTATGGATATTGTTCTTTTGTAGTTTATACCATAAGATATAGTTTTTATAGATAAATACCATTTTTCAGTTCGAACAATACCTTGATTTAGTGGACACGTAACTACTTCAAGGAAGTCTTGGAATATATATATATATATTACACAATTTTATGAAAAGATTATGTCACTAGTAAAATAATTAGTCTTTGGCCTCACCAAGATTATTAAAATAATTAGTTTATCTCTATATAAGGTTTCAATAAATCTTTCCATATCGAATATTTTTAGTTAGTTTACTTTGTACAACTGTTTTTTTCTGTTCTGGTTTATCTTTTTCTTTTGCCAAATGATATATATGAAATAGTAAATTTAAGATTTATAAGATATCCCTTAAACAAAGATGATCCTATAATCAATTATTAAAAAGCTTTGCTTAATTAGCTATAACGTATATGCTATGTATTTACATCCCCATAAAATAATAACCTTTGGTGGTCAAATCATCAAATTCTAAGGGACGTGAACTAGAATATATTTTAAAAAATCCTGAGAGTTTCCTTGTACGATATGGTTTGGTGTGATTTATGATTTTAAAAATAAAAAAGTTTGATTAATTAACAAAACCAAACCAAAGAAAAAAAACAATTAAAGTAAAACTGTGTGATCCCTTGATTTTATCTCTCTCTATGATAAAAGTCGCCTCTTTCGACGCAGCTTAGTCTTTCTTCTTCCTCAGATAAAATTCTTATTCAACAACACAAAGACCTCAAAGAGTTTTCCCTTTCCCCAGCAATCCTTAAGGCAAAGATCAAAGCTTCTTTTTCTCTGTTTTTGGTAAAATTAATCTTCTTTCTTTTTTCTTCTCCGTTACAAAAAAAGTCACTTTATGTTTTTTGTTTTTGTTTTGTATATATGATCACGAACTCGTTTGCTTCTTCTCCTCTGTTTTGGTCTTTCTGAGAATATAACTTTTTTTCTTTCTTTCTTTTTGTTCTGTTTCAACCCGCTTGCTTCGTTTCTTAGCTCTGCTGTCTCTATTCTTAATCACTGTCTCTGTTTTCCCTTCTTTGTCTATTAGGGTTTGGATTGTATTTTTTGCTAATCCTAGTATCAAAATACTGTTTTGCTGAACCAAGCTAAGCTCAAGGTGTTCTTGGGATTACAAGTTTTTTCTTGTGAACCTCATAAGTAAGTACACAATAGTCTTTTTAGGGGTTTGAGTGTATTTGAAGTAGATACTCACATATTTGTATGTTTTGATCTCAGTGGCTATTGTTGTTATCTCATAATTGTTAGTATCTGTTGTTACCTTAAAGTTGGTTTTGGTGTTTGAGTTTTGGTTTTCCAGTTACAAATTATGATCCCAAAGCTGGAGTTTCCAACGAGTTTTATGAATTTTGTCTTGGAATTATACAGGTTACTTGAGCTGCCATAACACTGACTGATCTTGAAACTGTCAACAACTTTATTATACCAAAAGAATGGGTTGCTGCTGTTGTCTACCGAGTATACCTGAAGTAAAGCTTCTTCTTGATCTTTCTTGTTTCAAGAACAACCACAAATGAGAAATGTTTGTTTTCTTATGTTTTTATTTGTTTTGTGCAGAACTCTAGAACTATAGATGAGCATGTTCCCTTATCTCTTGCACCGCCTTCCTCTCTCTCTAATACATACACTTCACCGCTTTCCCCCCCTATTCCTTTGGCCTTCTCGAATAGAAATCTTCAAACTACTCCATCGAAGTTGCCAATAGCTCAGAGCAATTCGAGCGGAGGTGCCCCTGGAATCACACAGGTTGTTCCAGAGAAGGAAACATGGCCTGTTGATGATAAAACAACTGATGATCTTGATCTAAAGAAAAAGGATCGAGAAACAATCGATGAGTGTCCGATTTGCTTAGAAGGTATTTTGTTATTTTCATTCAAAGTTACATACTGGCAAAATGTATTCAACTTCATATGTTTTGTTTGTTGGCAGAATATGAGTTTGATAACCCGAAATTGCTCACTAAATGCGGCCACGATTTTCATCTCGCTTGCATTCTTGAATGGATGGAAAGAAGCGAGGCGTGTCCCGTTTGCGACAAGGTCTGTGTCCCGTTTAATAACCGCCTTTTCCACATACAGTTTCGACTTCTCGAGTCACTCAATAGTCTAATGTCTTCTGTATTCTTTCCACAGGAATTGGTACTCCCTGAATCATAATCAGAGAGCATGGACACAAGAATTGCAAAAAACTGGTACAGAAAATTTGATTAAACTGGCATATTAGGAGTTAGCCTGGTGGTCTGATGAACATTTCATTGTTGCTCTACAACATTCATAAGCTTTGACAACTTCTTCTTATTGCTTTTTTTCTACTTATCAATCTTTTGATTATATTTTCTATATTGTAGAAATTATATTTGATTGTTTAAAATTCTTTGAAAAACTTATTCACGAGTTGTTGTATCTCAACCTGAATTACTTCAAGGAAAAACAGAGCAGTTTGAGAAGAGCCTGTTGATTCAGAGATTTTACTGTGTATATAAAAAAGGATTCTCTGACAAATTTCTTACATAACAGCTTTTTTTTATTACTAGATCCTCTGTATAAATCTAACTCTTATGGCTAAAATAATGATAATAAAAAGAACAAAGAAACTCTAACCTTTTTAACTTTTACAACAAGAAAGTCCTAAAACTTCTTTCTCTTAGGGTGAAGTGTTATGAATCTGATGAACATTGGATAATAGCCTCGTTAGCTTACTCAATGTCTCGCGAGCCGACACAGTCCCAGGATGATCCTCTCCTGAGATTGATGTCCTTATGAAGATTGCTTTTCTTATTAGATCATCAGCCAAACCGAACTGCCCGCCTCGTAACATCAGCTTGGACCGAGTCTCTAGCACGGTGGCTCGAGCCAGAGCTAGTTCTTCCCATAGGATAGGGTTTAGCTGTGCGCTTGTCTGAACTGGCCTCCAGCAAAGTGACTTGTCTAGCCACTTCTCCACAGGCGTCACTAGTGTTTGGTCAGCCGCTTCAAGAGCGTTTGTGCAGACCCTGAGTAGCTCGACAGCTGGGCTGCACCGTGAAAACGTTATGAACGTTCTGATCGCTAGAGGCAGAATTACTTGTTTCACAAGAACCAGCAGCTCTGTTATCTTTAGCTGAATAGTCGGAGCTTCGTTGCTGAAACCGAACAGCAAGAAACAAACCGCCCAGATCTGCTCTGCTGTTTCGACTGTCGAGCCGCGGCTTATCACTGCCTGAACCATCGCTGGTGCATTTTCATTAACCAGTACTCGGTTTCTTGCATAGAGTTTCACGAGCTCATGGATTTGTATAAACCCTAGCTTGATGCTACTGGTTCGAGCAATGTTAAATCTAAGTAGCATAGAAGCCGCTTCAGTTCCTGATCGCTTAGAATTTGTAGATGTAAAACCGCAGCTTATAGCGCGTCTTAGCCTTCTCCATAGCCGCTTCGGACCTCTGTGTTTCTCAGGGAGTTTATGAGCAGCCAAAGCTAGCAAAGAAGCTGGAACCGGCGCTGGAGCTAACCACCCACTAGCAACAACCATTCTTGTAGCCAAACTTCTCGGTCCATCTGCATGATCAAAGATCGAAAAACACACTTCAAACAGCTGCAAAAGAAACCCATTTCTTCGCAATAAGTTGCCGTCCCGACCACTACATATCATCTCTCTTAAAGGCATTCTGTTTATGGTATCCAAAAGCCGGCTCGGGTTTATAGGAAGCTCAGACAAGATTGCTCCCACAACAGCTAATCCCAATGTTAACCGCCCAAGTTTCTCTTCAATCGTTCTCAATGCATCCATTTCAGAAACCGGATAATCTTTCACATTCCCCTGCATTAACATCATAGCTTCAGCACCAGAGAGGTAAGAGAGTTTCATTGGCTCCATATTCATTACTTGAGAGAGTCGCGTAGAGATCAAAATGTGAGTCCCGCCTCCAAACCGAGGAAGAAGATCCATCACGAGCTTCGAATCCCACCAGTCTTTTTCACTCTCCAAGTTATCGATCACAACCAAGAATGGTATATTCCTCATCAGCTCTTTTCTGATTTTGGAAACCGCAGCATCTTCTTGCTCTTCGAAGCTCTTCATCCGTGTTTTATCCGAACAGTTCTCTATCCCGATATCGACTTCCAAATACTGATAAAGATTTAAATAGTTCTGTCTAATGTAACGGCTCTCACCACCTATCCAAAGAACCATCTTATACCTCTGGTGATGTCTGTAAGCAAATTCAAGAAGCAGCTCAGTTTTACCAATCCCCGATTCACCCGAGACGCAAGCCACGCCTTTCCCATAAACAACCTTCATCGATCGTTTTCTCCTTGTGTTCCGCCCTACTTTCGTTTGATTCCGCGAAGGCAACTCTGTGCTTTGCATCTCAATCTCTTTCTCAGACTCCTTCCATACAACTTTCTCTTTGCCTTTCTTCCTTCGTTCTTCCGCTGAACCGCTTTTGTTCCACCCTAGCGTAACGTTCTTCTTCCTCCTCGTCGGCCTCGCCTTCAGCTCAAAGTAATCCCTCTCCGAGTCTCCAGCAACATCTCCAAATAAAACAAACTCTAGCTCTGATACTTCCTTCTTCCTCCCAACAAAATTCTCGTTCCGCGGATAGGGAAACTCCTCTTTCTCCGCTTTATCCCGCCATTTCGTTAACCTCTCCACGATACTTCTCCTCCCTAACCGCATTGCCAATAACGTAACCGCCCTAAAAACACAATCCCTCCAGTTACCTTCATGAGCTTCAAGCTTCCAATCATCAACCCGAGATAACCCGTGAACCGCCTCTTTCCATTCTTTCTCAATCCCTCCATACAAAACCCACAACTCCCCTCCATGTTTCTCCCACAAATCTCCTCTCTTTTCAACTATATCTCTCACAAGACAGTCTCCAGGAGATAGATCAAAGAAAACAGGAACCAGATTCTTCTTGTTTGCGAAAAACCGCAGCTCCTCGATCGTGTAAGGGTTCTTAAACGCCTTTCTCGTTAGAATTATAACCCCGAACGATGCACCATCCATCGCTCTTTCGACTATTCTCTGTTTCCTAGAACTCCTACACCGTCCTCTATCAGACATAAAACAACTCATCCCTTGAAACTCCAACTCAGCTCTAAGCCAATCCGCAAACCGAAGCAGAGAAGGCTTCTGACCGTGCAATCCTATAAACACATCACAACATCTCAACCTGTTATACGAAACAGAAACCGAAGACGTCTGAGTATACGAAGAAGAATCTTGCCCTCTTCCATATCTAGAAGGAGTGCAAGAGATCACACTACTCGAAGCTATTCGATTAGCCTCAAGATTCTGACACTGAGGAGGAGGAGGAGGAGCTGCGGCGGCTGCTAAAAACCCGAGCTCCGGGTCTTGAAAACCAGAGCTGGAGCTAAGGGGATCAAAGCTATCACATTGAGCATCAGACCGAGTAGATTCAGACAGTTCTTGATTGATTTTAGGAGATCTTGGAGAGAAAAACGGAGACTGATTAGCTGAGAAAAAAGCAGCTGATGAAGATGAAGACATGTTCCTAGAAGGCTTTGTCGGATACTGTCCGAACCTAGAAGAACTGTCACCTTGAGAATCCATAACAACCACAAGTTTGCCTTAATTAACAATCTATCAAATCCCATAAATGCAGCCTATGATGAATCCATCCATTGAAGCCAATCTGATCCAAGAAGAAAAAAAAAAAGTCAAACAGCTGTTGAAAAGGAGAGATTTATTGGGATTTAAGATTCCAAAAAGTGAGGTAACAAAAGATTCAAGATTTGGACAGTACAAGAACCCTAGAAAAGTTGAAAAAGGTGACACACAGACACAGCCTTTGGAAATGAATCATAAATTTGGTAAGGAATGAAGTTAACGGCAATGAAATCTCTATAGTATATGTATATACCATAACCTTTTCTTGAATAGTTGAAAGGATGATTTTTTGAAAATCTTGAATAGTTAAAAGGGATGGTGTTTTTATTTTATTTTCACAGAAATGGAAAAACAAAAAAACAAAACAACTTCCCAAAAGCATTATAGAAGAAGAAAATCATGATTTTTTTCTTTTAAGGAAAATAATTGATTTTGAGGACGTTGCAGATCTAAGCAGAAAGGGTAATAAAATATTCATAATAAAATAAAAATGATTTCTTTCTTTTTTTTTTCTTTCTCTTTTTTTTTACAGTTTCGTACAGAGGATTCAGATCTGAGAACTTACCTAGCTCGGCGCCTTGAATAAAACCATTAACAAGATCATCTTCAATCAATTTCAAGAACTTCAGATGAATGATGAACACTTTGAAGTGGCGTTTTTGGAAGAGAGAATCTTGATGTTTTTTTTTTTAACTTTCAGAGCACTCTCTCCTGAAGAAGAAGAAGCTAAGGTAAGGTCAATTAAAAACGACGTTTTGTAAAATTCCTGTATCAATCAATGAGAAAGGAGATGAAAGTGAGAGGTTTAAAGAGAGTAGTATAAGAAGAAGATGGAAACACTAGAGCTTTCATAGAGTAGTCGAATGCATCGCCATTTACAGATAGACTTTGAAAAGGACTCTAATTTTTAATTTTCATTTTTTCCTAAGGTTTAAAAAAATGAAAACAGGGGAGACAAAAGTTAAGATTTTTATAATGGAATATTCAAAAAAATTGAATTTTGATTAATACCCAGAAGAGAACAAGACATGTTTCTCATAACCCAGAAGAGGAAAAATCCATAAAAGAGTTATGAAATTGTTCTTAGAACTAATTAGCTAAAAGAGAGAGGCTTTACCTGTTTTGATTGAGGTTGAAGCATGGAAGAGGCAGAGATGATATATAACAATAGTAAGTTTTTTTTTTTTTTTGGCTTCTGAATATGTAACTAGGGAGAAAGTAAAATTTAGTTTAGAGGTCCTTATCCAATAAACAGAAACATGGGGCACTGTCAAATCACTAAAACTCACAAAATCAAAAACACACTCTCTCTTTGCTCTTTTCTCTTTCTCTCTCTCTTTCGGAAAGATCTTTTTCTATTTTCTTGAAATGTTGTTGTTGTTTCGAAAGGAGGATGAGAAAGACAGAGAGAGGTTGGGAGAAGTGAATATTTTTTTTCGAATTATTATTAAAAGAATAGAGAGACCTAAACGAAAGAAAGAGAGAGATCAAGCTAGGCTAGGTATGGCTTGTGGGGCTCCATTCTCACACACAAGTGATTTGGTTATTTACAAAAAAATGTTTTTTATTTCCTGTTTTTTCATTACTAGTGTCCTGAATCTGCTGATGAACAATGTTTCCTGATAAGAAAATTTTCATGAATTTGGTCTGTGGGGGTTAAAGAAACAGAGGTTTCTCATAGTCACGTCCCTGACTTGGATATGGGCGTCACTGTGCTTTTTCGTCTGTTCTTTTGTTCTTATAGATAAGTGTGTGTGTATATCTTTCTCGGATACAATAAAAAATAAGATCAAACCAATGAGAAAAAAGAAAAGAAAAACATTATTTGTTAGGGAATTAAGTGTAGATTATATTTATACGTGGATAAAGTATATATTCAGTATCTTTTCAGTAATCTTCATTACTAGGATCAGGATGTGAGTTTTTGGTTCAAGAGAGCAATAGCCACACCACCTCTCCCATGATTCTTAAATGAATAGGTATCTAATCTCCACTTGAATCATGTAAAATGGTTTCTTCATATGGGTTTCTCTAGGGTCGAGACCATTGCTCCTTAACATTCACCTCCAACTTGTAAAACATATACGCAAGACCAATCAGTTAGCATAGTGACTTAAGTCAATAAGCTTATTGAAGGTTTCTTTGTGGCCATCATTTACTATGAAGTTAAATGAAAATTCAATAAGGTCCACAAAACTATATAATAAGTATTATTCAAGGAAATGAACCTTTATATAACCTTTATCCTTTCCAGGGCTACTGCGGTTAGCATTATATAGTACTCTTTTATAAGATATTTTTTACTTTGTGTTTGATATATTTATATACTGTCACCCTTCTTTTTTTCTTCCAAGAGTTTTTATATATTGTCATATTTTGCACCTTGTAATTGGAAAATATCGTAAAAAAGAATAAAAATGGTGTCTAACCATGTTTTGGCTGCACATACACATAATACATTTATGCAGCACTAAAAAATTCGATTGGACGAGAAACCACGTAGAACGTTTGTTGTATGATCTTATCTGGAGTTGTTAATATACAGAATGATTTAAATTCTGGATTAAGAGTTGACACAAAAATATGAAGTACGTATACAAATTGCAACGTGCAAGTGCTAGACCAAAAGACTTGACGTAGATATATAAGTCATTGCATGGATTAATTATCCATTAGAAATGGAATATATGGTAGGTCTTCATCAATAACACATTATGAAATTAAATATATCAATGTTTTATTATTTTTAATGCCGAACATTGCAAAGTTGCATTACAATTGACCAATTTTCTTTTGGATCATTTATTTGCTAACTTGCCTAATAAAGGTCGGGTCAATTCAAAAAAAAAAAGAAAAAAAAAAGAAAAATTCAAATAGATTGATCACACGTTCTGAATAATGGGCACGATACTTTTAGAAAATATTATTTTGTTCGTTCGGTGATTTTAATTACTACTTTTTTTAAGTGTGCTTGTTACATTGTTTATGGCTCTATGCCAATACATATACTTCCTTTTTTTGGCAGTGTACATTCACTATTCAAATGATCTTAAATTTTAGTTTTTGTCATTCGGATTATAGTTCATGAAAAAATGCCAAAAACCCATATTAATTACGCACAATTTTTTTATAACAACCATGAATATGGGAGAAACTTGCAATAGAGTACTTGTGGGTCATAAATCAGGATCCTCCTCTATTGTACGTAGTTAGCTATTGTAAACATAATAATTAGTCGTATATAACTAAACCATATCTTGAATTAGTCTTGGTTTGCAACAAAATCATCTAGAGAAACAATTTTTTAAGATAAAATAACTCAAAAGTTGGTGCGTGATTTAGTATTAGTCGTGTTCACGACCACTGCTTTTGTGGGGGTCAACGATTGAAGACGTAGACTTTCCCATGAACGCAGTTTAATTAATTATCAGTCTTTTCAAGCAATAATTGATTTCTAACATAAACTCCATTATATTAAAGTGTAGGATTATCCATGCATGTAATGTAAGGAATATTAATGATTTTGTTGTACATTTTAAAGTATTGTACCGGATTTATATAATTTTGGTATTAACTATATATCAATGAATGCATGTCGACCACACCACAACTAAAGTTTTGATAAGAGCTTAAGAATGCATGTTTACCACCATAATTCAAGTTTTGATAAGCTTAATTAAGATGGGTTTAGAAATAAAGATTGAAATCGTTAATTGAGAAGATAGATCTGATGATAAGACAAGGGTCTTGTGTTTGACACCATATGTTTTTCTAGGGTAGAGAGAAACAACTCAATGATATGTGTTGTTTTTATGGTACACCGAATGATGTTTCGATGTTTCCCTGGTTGCTTCCAAAGGTCGTCAGTCCAAAAGACAGTTTTGTTTGTACATGCTAATCACTCACCCCACGTGTCCTCACGTGACACCAATGCACGGTCCTGATGGCCTCATCACTCTCTTTTCACACGTTTCATCCTCGGCTCTAAAGCTAGCCGCGTCTCTCCCAACACTCGAGAACTACTCTTTAATCTCGTTTGGCAGAAAATGTTCTTAATTATTCTCTAAAAGTTTCTTATCTTCTCATGATAATTTTTTATTGGTTGGGGGAAGTTTCGACTCTCCTGATGACCCGAATACATATCATTATCTCAGGTTCAAACAAAAATATTGCAAATCCAACAGATTTTGTTTTGTTTCTTTTGTTTGTCCAAACCACTTATTTTCTTTATAGTTTATGTTTAGCAAAAGTAAATTTTAATGAGTCAAGGTCGGGTAAGATTTTTAAAAATAATCATAGACACATTTTTAATGTTACATTCAAATATTTATGAGAACTAATTATATATATATAGAAAATGGTAAGTAATATGCATGAAGCATGAATTTGCCACAATACGGAGAAGAGCAATTATTAAAGTTAAGGGGCAGAAGAATACAAAGAAAGTGTCCAATCTGTACATGTACTACAACATGATTGACTTTTTGGTAATGACAAAAGTTTATAAATAAAAAAATAAATTATGTAATTCAATTTTACCACAATTAATTAATTTGCATTTGTAGTAGTACCACGGATTAGTTTGCATAAAAGTAAAAACACAGGTGTGAACTTAAAACCTTTTTTTTCTAAGTGTTTTGGTGGCTGCTCTCTGCTCAGATCAGAGTTCAGATACATCATTACCAAATTCTCTCATTCATTATTTACTTTATTAGTCCCCACGCCAACCCATTCACATATGATTGTGATATCTGTTCTTTTTAATATTTATTTATAGTTTGTTTTTATTTTCTTTTTCGAATCGAATGTTAAAGAGATGCAAGGTTGCTTCATATGTTTCAATATTACAAACATATTGATTGGATTTGATGGTTTTGGCTTTTAAAGTTTAATTGTTTCGTTTGTTTTGTTGTTGAATATTTCTGTACCTTGTTGCTCATCACCAACATTGTTTGTCACTGTTTTATCAACAACAACAGTGAAATGAAGAAACCTACATATTAGGCCCATACAGGCATACACTGTTTGAGGAGTAATCCCTAACTCGACCAGTTTCAGTCACAAACAAAATTTTAACAAAGAGGAAACAAATTTTACATAACTCTATCAGTAGATATATTGTGTTGTTGCATAATGAAGAAATAGTAGAAAGCATTCAAAAATAGTTTATACATACAGTCCAATCAATATATGTCGATATCTCTCATATATATGAAACATGTGAATTTGCATCAAACAGTTCGTACATTCAATCGATATGATTGTCCACAGTATAACTATGTCTCATACTCTTGTGCACAGTCACAAATACTAAGAAGTTTCCTACCTAGACCATATCAAGTTTTAAACTAGCCGATGCTCAAATTTTCCAACTCTTTTCCTTTTGGGTAGCTACAATAGTAGATTAGTACATCGGTTGAAGCATCAACAATATGATTGTTTTTAGTGAAACGTTAACACCGTTTAAATTCGTTATCTTACATCAAATAAATTTTATATAGTGCATGTCATGAGCATATGAAAACTATTTTGAACATGGGTTGGTCCAAATCAAATAAATAGGAAAAAAATGCCATCTAACGACCGACAATTATATATTGAGGGTGTGAAAACAATTAATTACAGAACCTATCTACATACATAGTTTACACTTTTTAAATAACAACACACACCACTCCATATCGACAAAGTGCACGTTATGCTCCAAAGTCCAATCACAAAGACTAGTTAATTAGTTTAATCTTCCTATAAGAAACCATTAATAAAGTGTACTTAAACTAAAACTATCATTGTTTTCTTTTCTTTTTTCATTTCTGACCATCACTTTAATAATGCATTGACAGTGTTGTCTCCTCCTGTTTGAATTCAAAAGTAGTCTTTATAATCTTCTGATAATCAATTACATATATACTTCTTCTTTTTTTTAACTTTTTTTCCTTGAGGTCTCTCTGTTCTCTACAACAGGGAACCAAACCGGTAAGAGCCAGAACTAAAACACCTTTTTGCAGAGTTGAAATGATGATAGTTTTGTTATACATTTTATTTCCTTTGACATACACTGAAATAAGTATCACAACTTCACAATAGAGACTGAAACGTAGAAACCACTATGGTAAACATTCACTGAACATCTATTTACTTTCAAGAACTACTTTCTCCTGATTTCGAATCTGTAAGCTTAGTGCTGAAATCCCAAACCTTCTTGGCCAATTCTGAATCTTTAGCAAGTGGTAATGGTTTAGCAATGTTACTATCTGAAAAGTATTCGCCTGTAACTCCTGCAACCTGAGGATTCAATGCCACATAGCAAGTTGTAGCTGCCCCCTGCAAAGTCAATTATTCAACATGATAAGATAAACCAGATATCCAACAAACCAAGGCAACCGCTAAAGCTACACTGGTATATTTAACCAGCACCAATGCTCTCCTGGAGAATTATTTACCTGTGGAACAGTCTTGAGCATATATTTAGCCACTGCACCAACAGCTCCTGCATCAAGCCAGTGACAAAGAGCATCAGAGTATATATATGTGTGTGTGTGTGTTTGTTTATAGGTCTGTAACCTTATAAAGAATGGGTTGGTGAATGTGAAGTCAGAGAAAGAAATGTTACCAGCCAAATAGCTGTTGAAGTAGCGCCCGAGATTTGTCATAATGGCTCCTGGATGAAGTGAATTTGCTGTTATATTGACTCCATCGTCCTGTTATTATTCATACCAGATTTGAATCAAGATAACAACTGAAACATAGATTCTTGATTCAATAGATCCTTTTGTTATTTTTTGGTAGTTACCTTCAGTTGCTTGGCAAGCTCGTTGGCGTGTAATACATTGCAGAGTTTGGATTGTCCATAAGCTCGCATACTACTGTAACTGCAGTAGAGACCAAACCAAGGAATAATGTCAAATTTTGAAGAAATAGACAGGATCAAAGGATTGTTGTTTAATCAACCATTAGTACCTTGACTTGTCATTGATCTTATCAAAGCGGACTCCTCCTGGGTACGAGAACCTATGAGCTTCTGATGATAGGTTAACAATCCTTCCTTCTCGTTTGCTTTCACGTGATGTGTTCTTCATTGTATCTAGCAGAAGTTTGGTCAACAGAAAATGACCTGAAATACAATTGGATCACAACATCCACAGCACTGATTAAAAACTAATAATGAGAGTAACTTAAGTTTAGGACACGGCCATAACATTGGTTTGATTTCACTCACCTAAATGGTTGGTTGCGAATTGCAGCTCGATGTTGTCCTTAGAGAGCATAAAAGGACAAGCCATGATCCCAGCGTTGTTGCTTACGAAATTGAGACAAATCAAAACATTAACGGTCAGTAATCCTATAAACTGCTATACATAAGAGCCATGGTATCTCAATCGCTTACATCAAAAGGTTGAGTGGAAGACCAGCAGATTTGTACTCAGATGCAAATTTCCTGACAGATTCCAGTGAGCTGAGATCTAACTCCATGACATCAAGTTTAGCACCAGGGACTTGATTGACAATATTTTCCTTAACTTTAGCACCAGAGCCAGTGTTCCTCACAGCCATAACCACATGCACACCACGCAATGCAAGAACGCGCGCTGTCTCTACTCCTATACCACTCGATGCTCCTGAGAAAAATATGAACACAAACAAAAGAAAACTTATGGATCCAAAAATGTCCAGAAAACTTGATCCAGACGAATAATAAATTAAGGTCGTTCCAAGCCTTTAGGCTGATACAGAACATGTGGAAACCTCTATCAAAATCCATCTTTTGATAAACTACATCTTCAATCTTAACCAAATAAGGAAGCAGCACTTCACAAAAAATTGGCTCAATCGATGCTATACTCGAATCTGTTCTCTGCAACTCCTAGTGTCCTGTTTTGTCTTAAGCCTATAAGTCACCTAACAGGGTTCTATCAATACAAGGATTCCATTGTTCTTGCTTCAGGTCCTTTCTAAAATGATCAAAATACTGAAACGATTTCTACAAACTAATCTTTTCCCTGGCCAGAAATAGTATAGACTGTGATGTATAAAACAACTTAGAATCAGCTGAAACAGAGACGAGTATATATATATGTAAGTTTCTCTACAAGCACATGTTATTTGCAGATCCATAGTTATTTTCCCTTGCATTGAAATGGTCCCAAACATGTCGTACTCTTAAAATTCACCAAACATATAACTTTAATCCAATTCTAGAGACAAACTAGTGAGCAAAAAGATTGTGATTTATTCACCAAAAGGACAACTTTCAAACAACAAACAGTAAAGACCTCTATATTTACTATGGTTGACAGAACCAAAAACAGACCCTGATCATAAAATCAACCTCCAAGTGCAGTGTATAAACAAATAAAGTCAAATATAGTTGCCTTCAAGTGAAATCAATTCACAGAGATGACCCAAAATGAGGAAAACTGTAGAAAAGTCCTGAAATTTAGACAAACCCAAGTCGTGTGAAAGGGCATCGAAAGATAACCTGTAACTATGGCAGTGAGACCAGTTCCATCAACACCATTTGTGACTTCTTCTGCAGTGGAACGAGACGAGAATCCAGATGCTCCTTTCGATCCAAAAAACCACATCTTTTTGTTTTTCTTTCTGGAGAAGATGAGGGAAAGAAGAAATTACACAACACTGTGAAATAGAGTTGGTAGCGTTTTTATTTTTCTTCCTTCTTGAGTGGTTGATTGATTTCGATTCTTATTTTATAACTCTTTTTGTTCACATGTGACCCAAATGTGATTACTTTAAATAAAAGGGAACAAGGTAAAGCAAATTCTGAGGAGAGAACCCACTCGTGGTGGATATTGCAAAGTCAAAAGTTACGATTTTTAATAATTTTTTCCAATACTAGTGAGATTAAGCTTTAGAATAATGAGAAAACAGATACGTTTAGGACTTTATTTAGTCCATATTTGTTACCATTCAAATCTCAAGTTAATTACTGTAACAGTCAAGACCAGAACGAAAAGAGAGCTAACAAGAATTGAACTTTAGGAGATTAGGAGGGGCCGCGCGAACGCAGGCCCCCTCAGCAACAAATAATGACGCAGGATCTTCCACTTGGGAAGACCTTAAGCTAAGCACACTTTCAAAGTGCAATAGAAGTCACTAGCTTAGGCCACACACCTTCATGATCGTGTGTTGACCCCGTCCAGGTAAGTATCTATTACGGATCGACATTAGCGTTGTTTTATACGACAAAACAGATGTCTCCTATAGTGAAGCTTCCGATGTGGGTTTCATGATTTGATGTGATTTAATTCCTTGATCATTTCTTGATGGACCTTAATGACTGTACTCAGGCCCATAAAATTTTTAAATTAACAAAATCATATTGAAATTCAGATAATATCACTAATCTAGCTTTAACGTTTGACATAATATAGTACTTATCACTAATCAAGCTTAGCGTTTGAAACATATTTGTTAGTTTAACGTTTGATACTAGATAGTTTACAAATTACAGTACTATAGTTATGCTATAAGATACAATGATATGTGTGATAGTGTGTGTATGTCGTGTAGGTGTATACATCCCCTAATTAAATATTATTCAAGTTCGAGTCTTCTTTGCTAAATATTTTGTTTTCCCACAGCCAAATGTAAACGTGAAATTATCTGAAAGAACTGATCAGGGCAGCCACGGGACCAATAAAAGCGGCATTGATGTAAGTTGTTGGCTCTGCATGAGCGTAATCTGATCTTTTGTCGCTGTATTGGTCGGATGAATTCGGACCGCCTACAATTGCGCCGGTATGCACATTCGGGTTTGGCGTATCAGAATTGTAGTATGAAAACCCTCCATTGCAGTCGATTTTCTCCTGTTTAGATTTTATTGACGGCAACGATGAGCCTCTATGATGAGGTTGTGTTGGGTAGTTTTTCCCAAATCCGACCATGTACGACATTTTCATTGGATTATTTCCAAGTATGTAATCCACCTGAATATTATAAACCGGTTGGGTAAGAATAGGGAAATTGTGAATAGAACCGGATTAGGTGAGGACTATATGATTTTATTTACCTGTGATTTGGCGAAATTACGAATTTGAGATGCGGTGAATTGGGTCGAACCGCACTGGATTGAACCGATCTTTGCTTTGGTTAGAGTTTTTGAGTAATGGAACAAAACAGTTGTAGCCGTTGTTACATATTGTAAGTTGCTACTGCCTCTAATATACAAAATGCCACCTGAATAGACAAAAAGTACAAAGAAATGTAAATCATAAATAACCAACAAAAACAACCAATTAGCCGGTAACAAGTGAAAATGATTACCAGGAGTTGGTTTAATTTGTTGAGAGCTACTTCCTGGCATCAATGCGCAGACGAATGATTCAACATCGGTTTTAAATTTAGCTAAGTCATTGTTACCCTTGTAAAACTCCTTCAAAATAAAGGAAACAAGAAGAACAAATATTAGTAATTTAGAGATCAACTTAATTAAGGTTAAATACAATTTAACAAAGCCGGTTCATACGATAATTATATACTAACCGAGGCAAGTAAAGCCTGCGCGCCAGCGAATTTGTTGTCCCAGCTGAATTCATTGACGGCTCGGCTCCAATCTTTATTGCTTACAACATAATTTATGTAACTCTTCTCTCCTGTTGCTTTGTATAGCCATGCCGCAGCCCATAATAACTCGTCTTGGTAGCCTGAGTATGAGCAGTAGAAGGGGCAAGATGCTTGGTAAGAACCTCTGTACTTATCAGCAAATTCAAACAGCTGCAGAAACAAAACAAAAAAAGATAAGATGGATTATAAACATCATGATTGAATGTAAATATGTAATGATCATTTTAATGTGTATTTGAATGTAATGATCATTTTAATGTGTATACTCACGGTTTTTGCATGGTTTAGTAGCGTGGATGAGTAAGTAGAATCCACCGATTTGAAAACAATTGAGGCGGCAGCAAGAGCGGCTGCGGCTTCACCCGCAGCTTCGGAACCGGGGGAAGAGGAAGTGATACTGAAGAGAGTTCTAGGTGTGTCCATATCTTCTGGCCTCTCCCAGCAACTATGATCTTTGTTCCCATCTCCCACCTTTTTATATCCATTACAAAACAAATTACAAAAGTATTTGAGATATTTAGCATGGAATGAAATATATTTTGGATTTCTCTATAGTCACATCATAACAAACCAAAATGTGTAAAACTCTTGGGGAAAGTTGGTTTAATTAGTAATTACCTGTGTATATAGCATGGTGGGCGACGTATGAGCGCGGAGGATAAAATTGGTTGCCCATTTGATAGTAGACCGGAGATAACCGAGCTGGTTAACGGAAGAAATCTCATTTTGGTATTCAATTGCAGCCCAACTCAGCAAGGTTGTGGTAAATGACATTGGCCACACAAATTTTACATTGTCACCGGCATCGTAATACCCTCCAACCAGATTCACCTGGATAATGTAGAAAGCACACGAAAATTGGTTAAGAGATATATATGGCATAATTAGTATATACCAAATTATTGATGTTTTGATAAGGTTCCTTTTTAAGACATATATATATATATATATATATGCATATAGAGTTATAGAGAGATATATATGTTTTATAAATAGAGCTATGGATTACATTAGCTGATGCACCGTCGGAGAGGGCAGAATCTCCTCGCCATTTAACCCGTTGGTTAGTCGGGAGTTTACCGGATCGCTGGCCTTCGAAGAACAAGATCGACTTGTTCAGTGCATCTCCATAGTTAAGAGCTTCCAAGCTTTCGAAAGCCAAGAACATCCCAACTAACATTAACACCAAGAGCTTTCCCATTATTAATTACTAAAAGTGTTTTTTTAGAAATGTTTCTCCTTTGAAATGGGTTTTGAGTGTTTCTTGATTTTGCATGAAATGTAGTTCATGAGGGTATTTATAGATATTGCATGCAAGTAAAGTTGGGTACGCAATTTCACTACATGAGATGTTTTTCACGTAATTTTAGGGTAATTTGGCTGCACTTGTTAATATGTTTTCTAACAATAATTAAGTTTCGATGATTAAGGAATCACAATCAAAGGTTTTCGATATAACAAGTTGTAGTTATTGACATTTCATATAGTATAATTTTTTTCTAACCACCATACTTTATTTTTTCTCTTCTTTCTGTGAAGGTTTAGAAATTGTTATTTAATGTAGGAGTTTTTAATATAATTTCTTAAATAAGGCTTTTTTTCTGGCTCATTACAGCAAAACAAAACGATATTGTATTGTTAGGTAGTTTTTCTTTTTGTTTCTTCTTCTTAATACTAATACACATTACATATGTAAAACCTATGCTTGTATATATTTGATATTTCTATACTAATCCCTAAGAAATGCATACATATAAGTCATGTAATATCAAGCCATAAATCTGGAAAGTCGTACTCGTACGACAATATATTGTTGTAAAACTGAAAAATGCATTTTAAGGATCCCAAGTTGTGTGTTAGCTAGTATATATAAATGAATATTCTAAAAATTAAAAAGATAGAACAATTGGTTCTTGGTTAACTAGGGGGTCAAAATCAAATACGCCGGTTCCATTACGAGAATTTTGGAATCTTAAATATATAAATAACAGTCAAATTTAATATAAAAACCCCATTACTTTCATGGATAAATGCATATATCATCCCACTATCAAAGTTGCCTAAGATAAACAATCAAGAACAACATCGCAACAGAAAATATCAAAAGAACAATAGAACAGTAGAACTTAGCATTTGCTACTTATCAACTCCTATGTCTAGCTACCACCTATCTACCCACTTGGAAAATGATCATGACTTAATTTGCATAATAATTAGATGGTTAAGAACTAATGAAACCGCATAGGACGAAAACATAACATTGAAAGTGACCAAACAGGTTCACTTAGCTTGGATAGTGGTAAACTACAAAATTTGATCCCAAAAAAAAAAAAAAGCAACCTTTATGATTCTTATCTAATTGTGAAAACACAAACTAACATTTTCACGTGTAAATAATGTTTTGACTGGTATTGATATGGAGATGCCGTGCCGTAGAAATGGCTGTATAATATATATTTCCAGCACCCATTCCTCAAACGTCAATCTAAGATCTTGCCGTTAGTAATTTATCATATTTTCATTTCAGTTGTCATAAACTTATTTCAGTTGTCTTAGTTATTTATTATTAATTAGTTTCCTGTTTTCCTGAAAACGTATTGCACAAATTTCATGCGTGTTCAATGTATATATGTTTTTAATTCTATTTTCGTTATTTCACAAACAATAAGGTTCCATCAAAAAATAAGGTAATGCATGGGCTTGATGGCAAAGCATGTGACAAAGTTTTGTTTATGTCCACTATTTGCTTTCCGCCTAATACAATATTCGTGTACGTTACATCTCCCCATTAATAATACGTTAATTACTCTGCCGAGCACATTTTTCATTTGTGATTTACTTGACAATGACATTCTTTATTCTATGAATTTTTTTTTTTAAACAGACACATTGTGAGTATTTAATTTGGTAAACTTTTTAGTGATATGTGCATTAGTAAGAATATTTTGTACCAAGGACGGTGTTTATCTTGAGGTACAAGTGTCCCCATAGCCGCAAGCAAGAAGCAAGGAAATTGAACAAAGCAAAAGGCAGAACAAATGTAATTGGAGATTGAAATATTTATAAGGTCCAAACCAAAGGACTTAAGACAACTAAACATCGATTCTTGGAAACAAGTCATGCATAAAACTCAAATTGGATTCTTGAACAGTATTTGATATATGACATAACACTTAAGGACTTAAAACTCTTAGATAACTTGAGATACACTATGTTGATCTCGTCAGCTCCGTAGAAACGCACTGAAATGTTTCAAAATGGATTACTCTCCAAAGAGTTATCATACTGTCTGTCCCGGGTTTGGAATGCTTTCCAACTAATGCTATGAAGTAATCAAGCCGCCTGCATTTCTAACTACCAGCACATCATATTAATACTTTCATGCAAACTTGTCTTAAGACTAATTTGATCATGCAATAGATCCTAATACTCAGTCTACAACTACATGAAACATTTGAGAAGCAGATCCATTAACATCCTCCATGACAACATGCAACATCAGTGGCTTGGATCTCCAAGACTGACAGATTTAATTATAACTACATGCAACATCAGTCATCAGTGGCCCTAATTGTACTTTTCTCATGGGCCTTAATGATTTATTTCGGTCCAGATCAAACCCACAAAATTCTTGGTAGGCAACTGGTTTTTCTATTATTTATATTTCAGTGACATTTTTATCGAGCGATCGTTGATCGGACTCATACAAAAGGATGTGTACTCTTAAAATATACTTCACCACATCCACTTGGTCGACTATGAATTGACTTCTTCTCCATATCCACACGGACCACACCACACGTATTTGAATCTTCCAATCGAATTCCTCGAAACTACGAGGAAAACAGAGTTTCTTAGTTTAAGGCAAATGCTCACTTCACATTTTTTGGGTAATCATAAGATTTTCAATTAGTACCAAATACCAATCATATAGTATGAAAAGATACTATACGAATAAAATAAAAAATTATTTCATACTTATTACACAAATAAATTTTACAGGAAAAGGAAAATTAGTATTTTACTTCTAAAATGAAGGAGAAAACTTATAGAAAAAAGGAAAAAAATTAATAATTGGGTTCGAACTCTTCAACTCCCTCAACTCAACTCAACTCGGATAAAAGGAAGGAACAATCTAGAAGAAGGATTAGTAGCATAGCATCCATCTCTTTTATATTCCTTGCTTCCTTCATTGTAAAACTTTGCATCTACTTGACAATTCTCGTTGTTTGATTTAATCATACTCTCGTTCTCGTTCTTCTCTGTTCTTTTTACGCCTAATCGATGGCTAAGGAGCTTGCTGATAAGGCTAAAGAGGCTTTCGTAGACGACGAATTCGATATTGCTGTTGACTTGTATTCCAAAGCCATTGAATTGGATCCCAATTGCGCTGAGTTCTTCGCTGATCGTGCTCAGGCCTATATCAAACTCGACAGCTTCACTGGTAAAACTTGTTTGTCTTCTGTATCTTCGTTTTTTTACTGTCGTCGACGCCTTTTGGGTTTCTGGGTTTTCATGTCTTTGATGTCTTGTTTTCATTATACTTGAAAGATGTTGACTTTGTTCGATTCTGTGTGTTTTAGGGGTTAGTTTTGTGTCCTGTAGCTTGGTAGTGTCCTATGGTTCTCAAAGTTTAGAGCTTTAGTATCAATTTAATGAAAATATGTCACTCTTTTGCTGTCTGTTGAGGAACAATGTATCAGAATTGCTTTCATGAGAACGAAATTGAGGTTTTTTTTTGTCATCAGCAGTGCTTGCCCTTTACAAGTTATGGGTTTAAACATTGGTTGGGTTGGTTTTAGCTGTGTTAGTCTTTTGATCCTTTGACTATGAATGTGGAGAATTTGGTTTAACAGAGTAACAGTATTGAAAGGTTCGATTTTTACTTGAGTGGTTAGTATGAAGTTCAAGTATTGAATAAAGTATCCTCTGCATTTTCATTCCCATTGTTACTTGTTAGTTGACTTAGTGTTATATAAATTAAGTGGTTTGATTTGGATTTGTGTCTGTTTTGTTTCTCAATGAGCAGAGGCCGTAGCAGATGCAAACAAAGCAATTGAGTTGGATCCCTCACTGACCAAAGCTTACCTAAGAAAAGGGTACGGTATTGCTCTTTCCTCCTATGTATCTTTGTAATCATGTATTTAAGTTTTAGCGAGAGTTACATTGTATCTAGATCCTTTGTTTGTCATATTAGTACGGTCTACAGTTGTGGTATATGTCTGTCAAGTTATTCATTCCATTGTTCATATTTTGGTTTGTGTATTTGTAGAACTGCTTGTATGAAGCTTGAAGAGTATCGGACTGCGAAAACAGCTCTTGAAAAAGGTGCTTCCATCGCACCGAGTGAATCCAAATTTAAGAAGTTGATAGATGAATGTGATCTGCGAATCGCAGGTATATTCTTAAGAGTAATTGTATTGTTTGCTATGGCAAAAAAATTATGATATGTTATTGTATTCACCTATGGTTAAGATTTATGGAACTTGTTAATATTCTTTTTTTTCAGAAGAAGAGAGAGATTTGGTTCAACCGGTGCCATCAACTATGCCTTCTAGTTCGCCAGCACCATCAGTATTGGAACTTGATGTTACCCCTGCGCCTGCAGCACCAGCCAAAGCAAAGTACAGGTATTTTTTACTGTACAGAGCAATGCTATTTTCAGAATTAAGTGTTAAAGAAGTATATAATATCTCATATTCTTGAGTTTTTTCAACAGGCACGAGTACTACCAAAAGCCAGAAGAAGTTGTGGTAACTGTTTTTGCAAAAGGGATACCCAAGCAGAATGTTAACGTCGACTTTGGTGAACAAATTGTGAGTACACTGATCTTAAGAACCCAACTTAATGAAGCTTCTGTGTTATTGTGTGTAATTCATGGGTATTGTTTTGGTGATTTGCAGCTGAGTGTTGTGATTGATGTCCCTGGAGAGGAGGCTTATTATCTTCAACCGAGATTGTTTGGAAAGGTAATTTATTTGCTGAATGAATTGGTTTTCTTTTCAGCACTCTGAGTTGAACACATTACATGACTATTTTATACGGTGTATATTCAGATAATACCAGAGAAGTGCAAATATGAAGTATTGTCAACAAAAATTGAGATCCGTCTTGCAAAAGCCGATATAGTCACATGGGCCTCCCTCGAACATGGCAAAGGGCCAGCGGTTTTGCCTAAGCCTAATGTCTCATCAGGTTTTTGACCTTTTCCTGCTTTAGTTTCATTGGATGAGCTTAATAACAGTATCTTGTCATGTCAATCTTATGTTGTATGTATGATGGTGCAGAGGTTTCACAGAGACCAGCTTATCCATCTTCTAAGAAAGCTAAGGACTGGGACAAGCTGGAAGCTGAAGTGAAGAAACAGGTCTGTCTCTAAGCCTTGTCCGAGCAGTATACCAAATGGATTGTTTGTTCATTTGTTTTTATTTAATATTGTGGTTGATGTGCAGGAAAAGGATGAGAAGCTGGAAGGAGACGCAGCTTTGAATAAATTCTTCCGTGAGATATACTCGAATGCAGATGAGGATATGAGGCGAGCAATGAGCAAATCATTTGTGAGTATTATCTATATTTCTGGTCTTTTTTTTTCCATGGAGTCTGTCATAGTGTTTGTCCGTTTGATTGACTCATTTACGCTTCTCTGGTTTTGGTTAATGAACAGGTGGAATCGAATGGGACAGTGCTGTCAACAAACTGGCAAGAGGTTGGGACTAAGAAAATCGAGAGCACTCCTCCGGACGGCATGGAGCTCAAGAAATGGGAGATTTGATCTGATAATGATATGGTTTTTTCTTTTAAATGCTTTTGTTGGTTTTGCCTTAATCTAGAGACAAATCTTAAAACCTGTCCCTTTCTTCCTGTAATGAGGATCCTAAGGTTTTTGCTTGCCCTTTTGCTAAATATGGCGTTCTGCTTTTACATTGTGGTGGGATATATTGTCTTAGGAATCCATTTTTTCCTTTTTGTGTTTCATCTTTACTGGTCATAATTTCATTGTGGTCACTATTTCTTAAGTTATTGAAACTTAAATTTGAGAAACCAAATAACCAAAAGAATTGAGTGAGTTTGTATCGAAACAGAGATTATAAAATTGAAGGGTGAATTCCTCAGAATCAGAGCAGCCAAGAGAACCTCTTCGACAATGGTGAACACTTGTAGGATCAGCTTCATCAGCATCATGCTTCTCTTGTTGATCTTCATCAACCAGTCTGTTCTTTCTTCTTCTACACGCATTCGTCTTCTAGAAGGTCCAGATAAGCTTGTTCACCACCACAGCATACTTGACGAGATTGAGAAAGCTGATAAGGCACGCCTCAGTTCCATATTTAGAACGATCGAGGCTGACACTAATCTGGATGAAAAATTTTCTCTTCCGCTTCCCCAGTTCGCTCGATATAATGGGTTTCCTACTGGATCAAGAATTTTATGATGATCCGAGAGTTTACACTAAATATCTTCTGTTGCACGCAACGTGATCTAGGTCTTTGAATTTGCTGTGTTATTAGGGTTTGATTTTTCGATTGATACTCAACGTTTCAATCATGTAAACCTTCATATATAAAAAAATCATAATTAGTCTAGTAACCTTGTAAAGTCTATCAGTTTATTAGATTCCGATTGTGGTAATCAATTTATCATAGTACATCCAATGAAATATTTGTTTCATATTTATCTTAGTTCATCAATTTATCTTTTAGTAGTACAACCAATGAAATCATCAATCATAAGGAATGCTCAACTACTAGCTATCACACCATGAATTGGTTTTAAAATTTTACTTTCGATGTTTAACTTTGTCGTAGTAAGATTTTTGTAGGAATCGGACTACTATAAATCACCTTGTTATAATTGAAGATCCAATCATCCAAGTATTAAATAAACTCTAATTTCGATTTCGTTGGTTAAATATCTTTATAGAGTAAATGAACTATCGTACGTTGAGAATCGTATATTATTTTGTGATCACCTTGATAAGAGGAAACCCACGTTCCTCTAACATGTATGGTCTAGAGATATATTATTATTATTTCCTATTCTTTTCTTATCACGATTTAACGATACTAATTTTATACTCACCACGTGAAAATATCAAATTAATAAAAATATGCAGAAACTTTTACTATATAATCTGACTAGTAGCAATGAGAGTAATCAGCCAAAAACAAATACTTTATATCTAGCTAGAGAAAAAAAAGAAGTTAGCTATTTCCAACGTAATAAATATATATATGGCTAGCAACGGATGCGTTGACTGGCAGTTCAGTGGCAGCGATGCAGCTGGAAACGCGGCCTTAGCGTCCTTAGGCACATACTCCTCTGAAATCTTTGGCCTGTGCGACCCTCAAGGAAAGCCTATTTTGCCTCCACTAAGCGAGGAGGCAGAGACCAGCCTTACTGCCGAAAAGGCGGTTGTTCAAGCTGTCCTATGCGGCAAGGGAAACGCCTATGCTCCTAGTATTGGCCTCCCAGTTGCCAAACGGTATAATCTATCAACACACAAATGATGTTAATAATTTTAGATTTCTTTGTACTCTTGATAAAAATAGTAGCAACTGTTTTGCATATTAACTCTAGGTTTATATATATATATATATATATATATATATATATATATATATATATATATCAGTGCTGTGGCGGATTATTTAAACCGAGATCTTGACAACAAGCTAACGGGAGATGATGTATTTATGACTGTTGGATGCAAACAAGCGATCGAGCTTGCGGTCAATATCCTGGTTAAACCGGAAGCTAACATCTTGCTTCCGAGGCCTGGCTTTCCATGGGACATGGTCCACTCTATATACAAAAAACTTGAGGTCAGAAGGTATGAATTCATCCCCGAAAAAGACTTTGAGATCGATTTCGACAGTGTCAGAGCGATGGCAGACGAGAACACGTTTGCTATATTTATAATCAACCCCCACAACCCCAATGGGAACTACTACACTGAGGCTCATCTTAAGCAGGTATTAAAGTAATTTTTCTCTTGGAATATTCACATGATTGGCTAAATGATCTAGGCACGCATGCATTTAAATCTTTTAGCTTGTGTTTACCTTTACGTTTTCATGGTTACGTTTTTTCTCCAAATTGTAAGACTACAACTTTTAAAATAATGTTATAATCAGGTTCATTCTTGAATCTAATTAAAGAAATATATTTTAGCAAGCAAGATGCTAATCTTTACTTTTGTAATTAACCCCAGCTCGCTACATTGGCTCGTGAACTCGGGATCATGGTGGTTTCGGATGAAGTATATAGATGGACCGTGTTTGGGAGCAATCCCTTTGTTCCAATGGGGAAATTCTCCTCAATAGTACCTGTGGTTACAGTCGGGTCCATATCGAAGGGATGGATTGTCCCAGGATGGCGAACCGGCTGGCTTGCACTGCACGATCTAAATGGTGTCTTCAAAACCACCAAGGTCCGTCCGGAAAACAACAGTATGCATAGTTTTCCAATATAATATACTACATTTGATTAGCAGTAAAAAAAAAATGTTTGCCTTTCAATTTATTTTCTTGGCTTATCTTGTTTTTATATGGACAGGTTTTAAAAGCTGCTAAAGAATATCTAGAGATTAGTTCTAAACCAGCAACTGTTATACAGGTTCGTATCATTAAATTGGTTTGCTCTCCATAAGTTTTAGTAATGTTTGTTATAGTATTTTATGGTCAGTTCATCACTGTCATGATATTATGATGTATAGGCGGCTATTCCCACCATCTTAGAGAAAACTCCTCAAGAGTACTTCGATAAGAGGCAGAGTTTTCTGAAAGATAAAGTGGATTTTGGATACTCTAAGCTCAAGCTCATACCAACCCTCACCTGCTATATGAAAACTGAAGCATGCACTTTCTTATGGGTATTTTATTAATCTATTATTGATCACATTTTTTGTTTGTTTACTATTTTTTGTTTTTTCTCGATATTTATAAGTTTGTAACAAAACTTTTGATCTCATTATGGATACTGACCATACCGCAGACCAAGCTGGACCCATTGGATTTTGTAGACATCGAAGACGATCACGACTTTTGTAGGAAGCTTGCTAAGGAAGAAAACGTCATTGTTTTACCAGGTAATAATCCCACTTTTACTTATGATCACTGTTTATAGGACAAATATATATAAGATTTGTTTTTGATGAACACTTGTCAAATAATTAATAAATATTGACTAAAAAAGTACATAATTAAATATTATGTGTTGGATTGGTTTAGGGATTGCATTTGGTCAGAAGAACTGGTTGAGGCATTCTATTGATATGGAGACTCCGAGATTGGAGGATGCATTTGAAAGATTGAAGAGCTTCTGTGATCGCCACTCCATTATAACTGAACCTTCACTCAAAGACGTCAATGGCGTCAACTAAGGGCTTTCCATTTCCGAATATATCTATCTGAGTTTGAAATAATAAATGTGTGGTTTTTCTGATATGAAATAAATAATGAAGAATTAATTTATAAGTGTTTTATCAATCGTCAATCATGGATTTATATTTCCTCATCTTTTAGAAACTATTTCCATGTATTTTCTAATGTTCTACTCTATGAAATAAACATGTCTATTTATTCTCAGTTGAATAGATTGGTTCGGCTTTTTTTTCTTTAAAAATTGTTATTAATTAGGAGACCATTATACAAACTGAACTATAAATCACACCAAAATGAGTGATTTATATATATACACCACAATGTTCTATTCAGTTAATCTGATCCAATCCATACAGGCTTAGTGACATAGTGACATTGATTCAATAAATAAAAGTTAGAAATCGTTTTTTACACGAATCATATCAACATCGATCGGCTGGTGGGGTTATTTGTAATAGTTAGAAAATACGAATAAAAACATGGCCGGTTTAATTTTCCTCCTACCATGCATGTCTTCATCGTTTGAAGACAAAAACAAGAATACTGATCAGGATCACTGATGCAAGAGTCTTTGCCTCTTTTTGGGTTCTCACGATGAGTTCTCGACAAAACAGATAAGAAAAGAGAATTCGACTCTACAAAATGTGTTTATAATATACATATGAACAACAAGCCTTTTTAAAAATTTGATATAGCAACAAAAATTTACTCGATTAGCGTTTGATTTTGCTGGCATTTACATAAATAGTTCAAGAACCAAGTACATGTAGCTAGGTTCTACTCAGTCTTATCCATACTCGCTCGTTTAATTATTTTAAGACAAACACACACTATTTTGGGTTGACAAAAAAAAAGTATTTTTTCCAAACTTTTAATCACCTTATAAATCAGAGGAAAACTCATGTTCTAACATGCATGTAGAAGCACGAGATGCATTATTTCCTTTATGTCCTCTCAGATCATTTTATATTTTATCATCCCACGTGAAACATATATCTTGTTCAAGAAAAGTGGTTGGCAATTTACTATGTACTAGGAGACTAATATTGATGGTTTAAGTATGTATGTTGTTTGGATTCGGAATTCTATCTGTGGGATGTAACGTTTCCGACACATCTCAGGTTCTCCTTTTTTTCACATCTCAGATTCATACCTACCTCGTCCGAGAGAGTTATTATTATTTTTATATACATCGGAGAGATTTTAACTACCCGGATTTTTTATTTGGATCGTCGAATGACCATCACAATAATCGGCATAGGCATATATTTATCTACGTGTATTGAGATTTTGAGATACTTTACATCGTCGAATGATTTTAACCAGAATGATATTACAGCCAAAGTGAATTATGATTTTAGTTTGTTTCAGCTAAAAATTAACCTGATGAATCCATATATACACGCTTAAGTTACACTGATTCGATCCATTAGAAAAAGTAAGGAAATAATGTTTTTTTTAGGGATCAAAAAGAAGTAATGATTAAAAATCGTATTTTACACGACTCATGTGAACAGAGAGGTTGGTGGAGATGTGGGGTTTTTTTTTTAGTTAGATACTACAAACGAAAAAGTCAAAAACATACGAAATCTAACGTACGAACCTTCTGCATCTTCTTGGATTTTCATGAGCTATCGACCAAAGAGATAAGAAAGGAGCATCTGACTATACCAAACAGCTCATTAGGTCATGTATTTTTAATGTTTATTTACGAGGACGAAGATGATACAAAGTTGTTATATATGAGTTTCAAAATATCTATTTCTCCTTATCTATTCATTCTCCATTTTTTTATTACCAACAAGAGTTTACTCGATTTATTAATTATAATAACCAACTACACGTACTTAAACCATTATTATTGATGAGCTCTTAAGATAATCTCAAGTTAAAAAATGTCTTCTTATATGATGGTTTTAGGTTCTTCTGAGTCTTATTCTTATTCGCTCATATAGTTAGAAATTTAAGACAAACAAATTATTTTGGATTGACAAAATATTATTTTAATGAATGTACATGGTCTTAGAATAATATGTGAAGGGTGCACCAAAAAAAAAGAAAGAATAATATGTGGATATTCGTTGGCAACCCAGATAATTAGTTGGTAGTTGTCTCTTTAACAAAACAAAAAAAAAAATCTACTAGGAGATTAGGTACATAGAAAATGTAACAAGTTGAATGTGATGAATATTATTGATAGTAGAGAGCTGAAGATATGTACGTATAAAATTTATAGGATATTCTAATTACATTAACTCACTTTATATAAACAGATATAGGATGGACTAAATCATGTATGCGCGCGATATTGTCATATTGATCCTTGATCATATCCTTTTAACAATTTATTTTATTTGGTATGTATTTTGTTTGGGACCTTTGGGTGCAGCATACAGTCGGGGGAGAGGCATGTCGCATTTACAAGGGAGGGAGGCCAGCTGACTAACTAAATTTTGCAGAAACATGTATTTTTAATTAGAAATAACAAAATGATTCTTCTAAATTTTGTATTTTGACCTTCTTAAATTTTAAATTTTCATTTTGAGCCTATTAAAATATAAATTCTTAAGCCTCCTAAATTTTGTATTTTTACCTCATAAAAAAAACAAATTTCGTTTTAAACTGTCACTAAATTTTGTATTTTTACTACATTAAAACAAAAATTGTTTTAATCCTCTATCTTTTAGTTCTGGTTCCGCCACTGGATACGGTACTTTGGATATCCAAAGTCTTCTTAATTACATAGAGGCATAAAGATACTTGGTTATTAATATGAGAATATTTGGACTACCTTTTGTCTATTTTTCGGCAAGACTATAAAACTCACACAATTATTTCACTTTCTTATTAGCTCTCTTGTTTTATCCAAATATCCGATATAATCTTGGAACACTCATAATATTTTTCATCAACTTAGTTAGAGCAATATCCATCTTAATATCGTTGATGCGCCCAATATATCACTTAGAGCAAGAGTCAAGAGATCTCTCAGACTCTCACTAGTATATACGAAGTCTCATATGATACTATGCTAAACTTGGTGAAACATGCATGAAAACCGCTAAGAATTATACTCTACTTTACAAATTCATGTTCATCACTCTTTATTATAGGAGCAGGAAGGACTTGAAACCCGAGTAAATTTATTCTACATACTAATCACCTTGATCGAAAGAAACCGCCGTTCCAACGCACATAGACTCAAGATACAGGTTTGAACAAAATAAAAAAAAAAGACTCAAGCTAAGTCAATTACTATTCTATGAGACTCAAGATTATAAGGATTTGACCCCAAAAAAAAAAGACTCAAGCTAAGTCAATTACTATTATATGGTACCAATTGAATCCTAAGTCTTAGAAAAAGAATATTTGTAATCACCTTGATCGGAGTTGCTCGCACGTAGGAGACTCAAGATAGATTGATTATTTACAATTTTGTACTATATAAACCCACTCGTAGCGATGAGAAATAATCACCAAACCAAAAACCTAAACAAGAAGAAAATTCAAACGCTAGACAAGAGAAATATGGCGAGCATCAACTGGCAGTTTAGTGGTAGCGAAGATGCCAAAGATGCTTCAGCTGCCACGCTAGGCTCTTACACCTCTAGGATCATGGCTAAGTGCAACCCAACTCCTGAAAAACCCATTTTGCCGCCTCTAGGTGAAGCCCCCGAGACTAGCCATACCGCTGAGAAGGCCGTCGTGAAAGCTGTCCTTATGGGTACTGGAAACGCCTATGCTCCAAGTATTGGCCTTCCCGCGGCTAAAAGGTAATATACACATCGAATTATGGGTTGATCATTTTAGACATTTTTTGTTCAAAAAGTCCTAAGAGAAACTGTCCCACAGAAAATATGTTTTACAATATGATCACTTCTAGTTTCACCTTAACTCTATTATATATCTTGGTATACTTTCTCTGACGAATTATATATATTTTGCTTCCGTTATTTTCAGTGCCGTGGCAGAGTATCTAAGTCGAGATCTTCCGACCAAACTGACAGCAGATGACGTGTTTATGACCGTTGGATGCAAACAAGCCATCGCGCTTTCAGTCTTTATCACGGCTACACCAAACTCCAACATCTTGCTTCCGAAGCCAGGCTTTCCATGGGACATGGTCCAAGCAATCTACAAGAATGTTGAGGTTCGTCAATATGAATTCCTCCGGGACAATGACTATGAGATCGACTTTGACAGCGTCCGTGACCTTGTGGACGAGAACACGAGTGCGATACTCATTATCAACCCACACAATCCTAATGGAAACACGTACTCTGAAGCTCATCTTATGGAGGTACTTTTATTAGCTATACAACATGCATATGCATGCACCTTATATGGCCTAATCTTTTGACAGTGTGTAACTATTGAATCTTTCTTTAGCTGGCTGTGCTGGCTCGGGAGCTACAGATAATGGTTATTTCTGACGAAGTTTTCAGATGGACTGTGTTTGGGGATAATCCCCATGTTCCCATGGGAAAATTCTCGTCGATCGTACCTGTGATTAGTCTCGGTTCTTTATCTAAGGGATGGAGTGTACCCGGATGGCGAACCGGCTGGATCGCCCTGCACGATCTTGATGGTGTCTTGAAATCTACCAAGGTAAAAATTCCGATCGCTCTTTAAACATCATTTCCATTAATTTCTATCCTCGGTATATTAATCGACATTTATAAGGTAAAAACAACTTTTTACGTGCAAACTAGAAATGAGACTACATGCCGTTGACATACTAAATCTCTATGAATATATGTATTAGTTCTATATAAATATTGACCAATGTAAATAAGTTTGCATGGTGTACTTGAAATTCAAAATTTCTTCTCGTCCACATCGTGAATCATATTCATCTAGTATAAAATGTCCTTGTTTTGTACTGTCCTAATTATCTTGCTATATATGGACAGATCACAACTGCTCTTAAGCAATTTCTGGCGATAGATTCTAAACCACCAACTGTTATCCAGGTAAGGGTTACCCTAGTCTGGAAGTTATATTGTAACCAGGCTTTTTTTTTTTTTTTTTTTTTGCATATTAAGGTGCATGAATTCGTGAGTGTCATCATGTAGGCAGCTGTTCCCACCATCTTGAAAGACACTCCTAAGGAATTCTTCGAAAGGAGGAAGACTTTTCTGAGAGAGAAATCGGACATTGCATTTAATAAGCTCAAACGCATACCAGCCCTAACCTGCTACAAAAAAACTGAAGCTTGCACCTTCTTATGGGTACGTATTCTATTTATATATTACTACTACGTCTTTTTTTACCATTCTTTAAACATTCTTATATACATGTTTCTTTTCTTCTCGCAGACGGAGCTGAACTTGTCAATGTTTTCGGACATCGACGATGATGAAGAATTCTGTGAAAGGCTTGCGAGTGAAGAAAACCTCGTCCTTTTACCAGGTTTTAATCCAATAACTCATTACCTATGATCAAGGTTTAACCGTTAGCATTTGAGACAATTCTGACAGATATGTTGTGTGTTGGATTGGTTTAGGGATTGCTTTTGGTCTGCAGAACTGGGCGAGGCATTCTATAGACATGGAGACTTCGGAATTGAAGGATGCATTTAAAAGATTGAAGCGCTTCTGTCATCGCAACTCCAAGGCTCCGGAATTGGAGGATCCACTCGAATCTGATGATGATGTCGAGTAAAGGGTCGTCGACAATAATAAAAAAAGGGTGTGTTTTATAGATCTGAGATAGATAATGAACACACTCTCGTATACTTGTCTCTATTTGCTGCTTAAGTCTTTTTAAGTTATGCTATAATAATATTTGAACGGGGTGTTTTTATTGATCTGATGAGATAGATCATGAACACACTCTCGTACTTGTATCAAATAAAATTGGTGCACTTATCACCAACCATGCGTGTAATGTTTTCTTTTCAATATTTCCGATGTATTTCTATTTTGGTTTGACAAAAAAAAAAGTATTATTTCCAAACTTGTAATCACCTAAACAACTCATCTTATGTTGTGGTTTCATCGCATCTCTAACTATGCTCATAGCAGTTACTTTCATCGTCCTCTCCCTCACGGTTTTTCATCTCCACAACCCAAAACTCACGGTTGATTCCATATCTTTCATCCAAGGGTTGGAATTCGTCCGCGGTAAAGTCAACACGAACCGGAACGTTACAGTCTCAGTCCAAATCTCATTACATAACCCAAATCCAGCATCGTTTAAAGTGAGATATGTTAGGCTTTTTTTTAGACACGGTGAATCCGTGGTAACTGGGGAAAGTATTCAAAGAAGTGAAACTATTCCAGCGAAACAGACGGTTAAGATGAGTCTGACGGCTGAGATTGTTACAACAAAGCTATTAGCATCTGTTCCAGGTTTCATGGATGATTTAAATGGAAGAGGAGTGGAATTGAAAAGTAGTGTTGAAATTAGAGGTATAGTGAAGATAATGAAGATTTCTAAGAAATCTGCTCATCTTATGATAGATTGATCCATGATGATGAACAATTCCTCAATGCTTACATTACAATATGTGTCAAAAGAACATATGATATGACTAAAAACATGTCTATATCTTAAAAAGATTAATTTTTGTTTCCCTTTCTACGCTTATTTGTAGATGTCTGTAAATAAAATAGTCCAAATGTGTAACTAGAGCTCTCCGGCTACAAAATCCATTCTTTAAGATCCATTCAAGATCCTCCTAAGGAGATCGATCACGATTTGTATAGGAATCTTGCTAAGGAAGAAAACATCATTGTTTTACTAGTTAATAATTCAATTCACTTTACCTATCATCACTGTTTCTGATCACTTGTCAAATAATATATATATAGGCTAAAACATGCATGCTAGGTGTTGGAACGATCGATCCGATACCTTCTGGAATTTTTTGTCTCGTCCGTAGGAAGGTAGACCAATCGGTTTCCAAGTGGACTAGTGGACTGGTTGGTCTGACCCTCTCTGTTTCCAATTTCTGCAACTGTTTCTTCAAATTCCCCCCTGTTTTAATTGTTTACCAAAATATATTTTTCACGAAATCAGGTATAAATCTTAAATGCATCGTTAGATTTCTTTGAATTATCTTTCAAATGAAAGCTAACATTTGTATCCATTTTTTAAAAAAAAATATGAGAAAAATCAAAGGAAGCCCTTCAATTTGAGCACAAACATCTGACACTCCTATAAATATGTATTTCTAAATGTGTATTTCTATCCTAAAACGTCTGTTTTATTCCGAAGCAAGATAAAACTTTTAAAAATTTAATATTAGATTAAAAACTTTTAAAACACATTTTGAATAAAAATTATAAACTAAGAAAGAGAATGAAAATTTTAAAATTTAAAACCGATAAAATACAATATATAATTAATCCTTGTAACACGCTTAAGTGACATAGTGACATTGATTCAATAAATAATGACCAAGTTATAATTTTTTTTTTATATAAGACTCATCGTCAACATCGGCTAGCTGGTGGGGTAATTATTTTCATAGTTAGAAAATACGAATAATTAAAAAAAAAACCCCAATAAAAGCATGGGGGTTTCAATAAACAATAGTACGTAAAATTTAAACATGGGCAATTATTACCAATAAATAGTTCAAGAACCAAGTACACGTAGGGTTCCTTACTCGCTCATTTAATTACTATAAGACAAAAGTTGTATTGTTTTCCAAATGTGTAATCACCTGATCATTGTGTTGGATAGGTTTAGGGATTGCATTTGGTCAAATGAACTGGTTTGAGCCTTTGAGGTACTCCATCGACATGGAGACTCCGAGACTGGAGGATGCATTTGAAAGATTGAAGAGCTTCTGTAAACGTCATTCCATTATATATAGTTGATGATGAATTCATGATTCACTCAAAGACGTCAATGGCGTCAACTAATTAAAGACTTCTGATTTCCCGAATATATCTAACTAGCGCTAAGGCTAAGATGTAAATTATGGGATGGTTTAATTTGATCTGATATGAAGAGTATGTGATAAATAAAATGGTGTTATTAATAACTGATCCGTATCAATCATGTATTTTTGAGAGATTCTTTGGATGTATTTTCTAATTATTCTACTCATCTATTAAACAAATATAATTCTATTTATTCTCATTTCATTATGTATTGGTCTGAATGTTTGATTTAAGTTTAGAATTTGGTATTTGGAACCTTATTCGGAGCCAATGAAACAAATTTGAACCAGAATTAATGAAATTACAGCCAAAGTGAATAATGATTTTAATTAGTTTGGTTCAGCTAAATACTAACCTGATGAATCCATATATACGCGTTTAGTTTCTCAACTTAATCCATCATACACGCTTAATTTACACTGATTCGATCCATTAGAAAAGTAAAGAAATAATGAATCTCTTTTTTTTTTAGGGTTCAAAAAGAAGGAATGATTAAAGTTTATATTTTACACGTACGACTCATGTGAACGAACAGAGAGGTTGGTGGAGTTGTGGGGGTATTTTTTTAGTTAGAAACTAGAAACCAAAAAAATACGAATCTAACGTACGAACTTCTGCATCTTCTTGGATTCTCATGAGCTATCGACCAAAGAGATAAGAAAGGAGAATCCGACTATACAAACCGCTCATTAGGTCATGTGTTTTCAATGTTTTATTTTACGAGGACGAAGATGATAAAAACTTGTCATATATGAGTTTCGAAATATCTATTTCTCCTTATCTGTAAAATGCTAGCTGTACATACAACGTATATGTATTGTAGCTACACATGGTTAAATCAAACGACAAAAACAAAACCAACTAAACCGGGACGTATAATCTCTGATATTGTTAATATGTACATATAGAGCATTCCTTAGTTTTATTTTTGATTACCAATAAGAGCTTTACTCGTATGTACATTCCTTAGTTTTATTTTTGATTACCAATAAGAGCTTTACTCGATTTATTAATTAAGGGCACCTGCATTAGCGTCATTAAAGGGATTCTCTCATTAATTTTTGCCCAAAAAAAAATCAAAAAAAAAAATTGAAAGACGTCAGTTAAAACGGGACGGTCCTGCGTCTTCTTCCTTCACAATTCGCGGGCCGTGATTTCTTTTTTTTTTGTTAATCTAAAAAAGAAAAAAAAAAAGCCTTTTGCTGGGACGTCCAACCGCTGCACTTGCTCTAAATGGTTGATAACTGGAATTCAATTAGTAAATTATAAGAACCAAGTTTTATCCTTTTTTTTTTGCTAAGCTTGTCAATATTATATAAAATGAAAAGAGTTTGGATTAACATAGTAATTACCAAACCAGTTGGTAATTTCTTGGGAAAAACAAGGAAGCAAACAAAGCTTTAACAGAAGAAGAATTCTTACACTGATCCAGAGACGCATTAAGTTTCTGAATTTTCAACCACTTTTAGGCACTCATGAGTATTAGAGATATCATTATGATATTCACTAAAGACACAATATTTGATTATTCTCTTTAAGGAACATTATGTTATTAGCTTAACTTAGGAGTCTCCTCTCTTTGTATAAATATGAGTTGTACAATACATTGAAATACATCTCAATAATATTCTTTTTTTTTTTTTTTTGCTAACTAATAATATTCTTTACATGGTATCAGAGCAATAATGGATACCCTAATTTTTTTTCTTCCTTTGGCTGCCTCCTTTCTCTTCTCAAATTTGTTAGAGTGTTGATGATCTCCTATCAATGGTTCTTCTTATCCTTAATCGCTCGTTTAGTTAGTTTAAGACAACCAAACTATTTTAGATTGACAAAAGATTACTTTGATATTTGTAATCACCTTTAATCAGGGCAAACTCACGAGAATACGTACGTAGATGCATGCACGAGATTCGAGATGCACTATTCCATTTGGTCCTCCCAACTCATTTTCAGTATCCCACGTGAAATATCATATTCTTAGAATAATATGTGGAGTTTTACAGAAAAAAAAAAAAAAGAATAATATGTGGATATTCGTTGGCAACGAAGATAAGTGGTTGGTAGGAGCCTCTTTAACAAAACAAAAAAAAAATGTACTAGGAGGAGACTAGGTGACATAGAAAATATAATAAGTTCAATATGATGCTTATTATAGTAGAGAGCTGAAAATATAAACATATAAACTTTATAGGATGTATTCTAATTAAATTATCAAACTTTAAATAAACAGAATATAGGATTGACTACATCATGTATGAGATATTGTTATATTGATCCTTGATCATATCCTTAATTCTTTTTTTTTTAATACAATATATTTTGTTTGGAACCTTTGGGTGCAGCATACAGTGAGGGGCGGAGGCATGTATAAGGAGGTGTGTATAAGGGAGGGAGGTCAGCTTTGCAAGCTGTGAAATCAAAGCTAATGGTTCTAGAGACCTGTTTTCATTATTATTCTTAGGTTCTGACCTCACTAATTTTTGCAAAAGTAGTATTCTTAATTAGAAATAACAAATGATTTCCCTAAATTTTGTATCTTGACTTTCTTAAATCTTAAATTTTCATTTTGACCTTATTAAATTTTGTATCTAAACCCTATTAAAATTAAATTGTTAAACCTCCTAAATTTTGCATTTTTAGCCCTTAAAAAATATAAATTTCCTTAATTTTAAACACTCACTAAATTTTGCATTTTTACTCTATAAAAAAAATGTTTAACTCCTTCACTTTTGGTTATGCCTCTCTACTGTATACGGTATTTTGGATATCCAAAGTCTTCTTAATTACGTAGAGGCTTAATTAGACATTTGGTTATCAATATGAGAATATTTGGACTACCTTTTGTCTATTTTTCGGCAAGACTATAAAACTCACACTATTTATTTCACTTTCTTAGCTCTTTCGTTGTATCCAAATATCCGATATAATCTTGGAACCCTCCTAATATTTTTTCATCAACTTTAGTCAAGAGATCTCTCGTTAGTACATACGAAGTCTCATATGATACTATGCTAAACTTGGTGAAACATGCATGAAAACCGCTAAGAATTATACTCTACTTTACAAATTCATGTTCATCACTCTTTATTATCTTAGGACTTTAGGAGCGGGAACGACTTGAAACCCGAGTAAATTTATTCTACATATACTAATCACCTTGGTCGAAAGAAACCGACGTTCCAACGCATAGAAAGGTAAGGGTTTGAGCAAATAAATAAAAAGAGTCAAAATAAGTCAATTACTATTCTATGAGACTAAAGATTATTAAGGATTTGACCCAAAAAATAAAGAGACTCGAGATAAGTCAATTACTATTCTATGATACCGGCCAATTTAATTAATCTCAATTCCCAAGTTTAGAGAAAAAGAATATTTGTAATCACCTTGATCGGAGTTTCCCACGCGTGGGAGACTCTCGAGTCTCGAGATATAGATTAATTATTTACAATTTGTCTCTCTAGATTTTTTGGATACCCAGCACGTGAAAATCAAGTTTATAGGAGTTTTGTCTGAAAGTGTCGAAACTTGCACTATATAAACCCACTCGTAGCGATGAGAAATAATCACCAAAGCAAAAATCTAAAAAAGAAGTAAATTCAAACGCTAGACAAGAGAAATATGGGGAGCATCATCAACTGGCAGTTTCACGGTAGCGAAGGAGCCAAAGAGGCTTCAGCTGCCACGCTAGGCTCTTACACCTCTAGGATCATGGCTATGTGCCACCCAACTCCTGAAAAACCCATTTTGCCGCCTCTAAGTGAAGCCCCCGAGACTAGCCATACCGCTGAGAAGGCCGTTGTGAAAGCTGTCCTTATGGGTAGTGGAAACGCCTATGCTCCAAGTATTGGCCTTTCCGAGGCTAAAAGGTTATATATACACACCGAAATATCCGTTGATCATTTTAGACATTTTTTGTTCAAAAAGTCCTAAGAGAAACTGTCCGACAAAAACATGTTTTACGATATGATCTCTTTTAGTCTCACCTTAACTCTATTATATATCTTGGTATAATTCCTATGACTAATAATGTTTTGCTTTTGTTATTCTCAGTGCCGTGGCAGAGTGTCTAAGTCGAGATCTTCCGAACAAATTGACAGGAGAGGACGTGTTTATGACCGTTGGATGCAAACAAGCCATCGCGCTTGCAGTCTACATCACGGCTTCACCAAACTCCAACATCTTGCTCCCGAAGCCAGGCTTTCCATGGGACATGGTTCACGCAATCTACAGGAATGTTGAGGTTCGTGAATATGAATTTCTCCGCGAAAAGGACTATGAGATCGACTTTGACAGCGTCCGTGCAGCTGCGGACAAGAACACGTCTGCGATACTCATTATTAACCCGCACAATCCTAATGGGAACACGTACTCTGAAGCTCATCTTAAGAAGGTACTTTTATTAGCTATACAACATGCATATGCATGCACCTTATATATGACCTAATCTTTTGACAGTGTTCTAACTATTGAATCTTTCTTTAGCTGGCTGAGCTGGCTCGGGAGCTCAAGATACTGGTGATTGCTGACGAAGTTTTCAGATGGACTGTGTTTGGGAATAATCCTCATGTTCCCATGGCGAAATTCTCGTCGACCGTACCTGTGATTAGTCTCGGTTCTTTATCTAAGGGATGGAGTGTACCCGGATGGCGAACCGGCTGGATCGCCCTGCACGATCTTGATGGTGTCTTGAAATCCCACAAGGTCCAAATCCACTCTTTAATTCCCATCGCTCTTTAAACATCAGTACCATTATTTTCTATCCTCGGTATATTAACTGACATATCTATAAGTTTAAAACAACTTTTTTACGTGCAAACTAGGAATGAGATTACATGCCGTTGACATACTAAATCTCTATGAATATATGTATTAGTTCCATAAAAACATTGACCGTATGGTATTAGCATGGTGTAAACTGAAAATCAAATTATTTTCTCCACACGTGTCGTTGTTTTGTCCTGTGTCTTAATTATCTTGCTATATATGGACAGATCACAACTGCTCTTAAGCAATTTCTGGCGATAGACTCTAAACCAGCAACTGTTATCCAGGTATGGGTTACCCTAGTCTGGAAGTTATATATATATATTTTCCATATTAAGGTGCATGAATTCGTGAGTTTCATCATGTAGGCAGCTGTTCCCACCATCTTGAAAGACACTCCTAAGGCTTTCTTCGAAAGGAGGCAGAGTTTTCTGAGAGAGAAATCGGACGTTGCATTTGCTAAGCTCAAAGGCATACCAGCCCTAACCTGCTACCATAAAACTGAAGCTTGCACCTTCCTATGGGTACGTATTCTATTATATATTACTACTACGTTTTTTTTACCATTTTTGAAACAATCTTATGCTTCTATTTCTTCTCGCAGACGGAGCTGAACTTGTCAATGTTTGCGAACATCAAAAGTGATGAAGAGTTCTGTGAAAAGCTTGCGAGTGAAGAAAACCTCGTCCTTTTACCAGGTTTTAATCCAATGTCTCATTACCTATCTATGATCAAGGTTTAACCGTTTAGCTAGCATTTAAGACAACTCTGACATATACGTTGTGTGTTGGATTGGTTTAGGGATTGCTTTTGGTCTGCAGAACTGGGCGAGGCATTCTATAGACATGTCCGTTCCGGAATTGGAGGTTGCATTTGACAGATTGAAGAGCTTCTGTGATCGCCACTCCAAAGCTCCACTCAAAGGCAAAGCTGCCAATGGTCTCAAGCAAGCAAAGCCTTAAAGGGTCGTCAACAATAATAAATAAAACGGGGTGTTTTATTGATCTTGAGATAGATCATGAACACACTCTCGTACTTGTCTCAAGTTATGCTATTTGCTGCCTAAGTATTTCTAGTTATGCTTTAATAATACATAAAACGGGTGTTTTTATTGATCTGAGATAGATCATGAACACTATCGTACTTGTATCAAATTGAATTGGTGTACTTGTCGTCACCAACCATGCATGTAATGTTTTCTTTTCAATATTTCCATGTATTTCTACTTTCCGAAAATTCAAATAATAAAGTTCTAGTTTGTGTTCTAGACTTCTAGTACATCTCTATTGATTTTGTCGTATCTTACAAACTGAAAATTAAAGACAAAAAAAAATTCCAGTTTTCCAGAGATGAAAATTAAGTTTAATCCAGAGATGAAAATTCAGTTTAACATATGTCCAAAAGGAAAAAAAAAAAAAACTAGTGCAATTATTAAATCAAATATTCTAGACTTTAAAATTTTCAAAAACATTATTAATCATTTGAATTTTGAATTTATTTTTGTCCTCTTGTTTTTTTTTTTTGGAATTTTGAAACTTAAGAAACGTTTCACCTTTTTATATTTCCTTTCCCCCTTGCATCGTAGACAAATTACTAGCCTACAAAACTATTTTTTACATATTTTTTTAATGTTTTTTTTTTCTTTTTTCATTCTGCTAAATAAATTAATCCACAAATCAGAATCATTAAACCGAAGAAGAAGCTTCACGAGTTATAATCAACTCAAAATAGTATATGATCATTGGAGTCTAGAGATATTAATTTTTGTCTACGTTAACCTCCAAGCACCGGATTTGTTACATGACCTTCGGGTTTTAAACAAGCTTGTGTCGTGCCAAAAATTAAAATACATATGGTTCTTTGCTAAATAAACACCAATCACATCAAAGATTAGAACTTCTTATTTAAGAGATTCACAATTTTAAAATGTTTACTTTTCAACCCCAAAAAAAGAAGAAGATTAGAAGATTCACGACACTAATGAAATATCAGCTTATCCCACTTTACATTTCCTTTTTCCAAAGTCAATAGTCAACCGTATTTATTTTCCAGGAAAACGCGTTACAGAAAATTATACTACTAATATATACACACACATCTAGCTCACTATATTGTAACTTTTAAACCTCCAAAGTTAGTTTTATAACACACATACAAGAAATTTGAGTTGGCCATGGCTGAGTCTAAAGAAGATCAAGGTAAGCCTTCAGCCCCACTTTTTCTCACTACCCGGAGTGACCAACCAAACGAAGATGATCAGTACCACCGCGACCGAACCAAATATGTCCACTCGCATACAAAGCTCATCTTATGCTGTGGTTTCATCGCATCTATAACTATGCTCATAGCAGTCACCTTCATCGTCCTCTCCCTCACGGTTTTTCATCTCCACAACCCAAAACTCACGGTTGATTCCATATCTTTCATCCAAGGGTTGGAATTCGTCAACGGTAAAGTCAACACGAACCGGAACGTTACAGTGTCAGTCCAAATCTCATTACATAACCCCAATCCAGCATCGTTTAAAGTGAGAGATGTTATGCTTTCGTTTAAACATGGTGAGTCAGCGATAACTGGGGAAAATATTCGAAGAAGTGGAACTATTCCAGCAAACATTCCAGCGAAACAGACGGTTAAGATGAGCCTGACGGCTGAGATTGTTACAACAAAGCTACTAGCATCTGTTCCAGGTTTCATGGAGGATTTAAAAGGAAGAGGAGTGGAATTGAAAAGCAGTGTTGAAATTAGAGGTATAGTGAAGATAATGAAGATTTTCAAGAAATCTGCTCATCTTATAATGGATTGTTCCATGATGATGATGATGAACAGTTCCTCAATGCTTACACTACAGTGTGTCAAAAGAACACATGAAATGACTAAAAACATGTCTATATCTTAAAAAAGATTACTTTTTGTTTTGCTTTCTACGTTTATTTATAGATGTCTGTAAATAAAGTAGTCCAAATGTCAAAAGAAAGAAATGCATTGTAGAATCAAAAGATAAGAACATTCTGCCGTAAACTATAGCTCTCCGGCTACACTAATAACACCAAAAATAAACTTCATTTGATAGGAACTTGAGTCCTAAAATGATCGTTCCATTCATTTTTTCATCAACGTTTGAGAGAAACAAGTATGAATACCATTTGGGTTGCACCGGATAATCGCAGTTAATATGTCTCACTGGTTTATTTCTTTTGCTGGTCAGAAACACGTCCTCCAGCAATCTTAACAATGGGTTCGTCTTTGGGCTTTATAAGCTTTAACGCCGGATGAACCTTGAGGTCTCCCATTACTAGCTTTTGCCCGATATCCAATTGACTAAGATCTACTTCTATGTATGGAGGGATAATCTCTGCTGGGCATAGGAACTTTACCGTTCTTTTTATCGTATTCAGAGATGCTCCTGCAAAATGTTTAAGAAATAGTGATCACTACTAAAATCTAACGAGAAACTAGATGCTGCGATTTACAAAAACTTAGGTTAGCCAGACTGACATACAAACCACTACCAAAAGCTGGGGTCATTTTATACCAAGATATAGTATGCAAACCAGAAACGGATCCCTAAAACCAGCACATAGATTTCTTTATGCTCGAGTTAAAGCTTAATAAAACATCTAAAGTATTGTCCTTTGAAGTAATGATTACTTTCCATCGCCAAAGCTTAGCTCAGACTATCCAAGAAAAGGTAACTGAAACCAGGGCACTATCACTTCTCTTCAGATTAGAAGCTCAATGGACTCCAATCAAGACGTATTGACATACTTTAATGTGTGGCCTAACTACTTCAGAACTCAAGAAATGAGTGTCTAGCAAATCTCTCATTCACATCTTTCATCGTATCTCTCATTTGTTTCATGATTGGCCTCCAAGTCCTATATTTCGAGAAAGGAAATGCTATCGAGAAACTCTTAGTAAGAACAGTGATTCCTACGTAAGCACCTCAACTAACTCACCAGTCAGTCCAAGGAGCTCAAATGCTTATAAGGATCCAAGATTAGGAATCCATCTCTCTAGGAAAATCAAAACATATAAGTAGATTTTGAAATTCAGTAAAGGGTTGATTACCTTTTTTTAATCCAGGGGAAACATCATCACCTATGAACACAAGAGGGATATCAACCTTCAGTAAAGCACCTGGAGGCGCTCTAATGAATGTCACATTCAGTGGAGCATCAGTTCCAGAATGCAAATGAATCTGAAACATTTCAAAGCACAGACTTTCTAAGAACTCGATGCATAAACCAATAAAACAAACACACATTTTTAAAAATCAACAAGTGAAGATTCAGAAACTAATGATAAAATGCGATGTGTAATACCAAAAATTTCAAGAGTGCAAAAAAAGAAGAAACTTTACCGCTCTGGGCAAAGCTCGGACTTTCTCAATGACCTCATCGGAACCAATCTCAGCTCGAACCTCAACATCAAAGAGCCTAGAGAGGAAAAAAGAGTAACCCAAATGAGTCACAAGCTTCCTGATCTGATTCGTCTGAACTGATACAAGCCTCTTGTTTCCTCCGTGTTGTCCATCCTCTTGTTCGAATATGATCGAAGGAACTCTACCGGCTTTACGCTCTTTCGCCGATATGCTCTTGCCCGAGACAGACCTTGGAACGGCGAGGATCGTCTCAGCGTACTTCGGATCGGGTCGAGGGAATCCAGGGAGGTATGTTAATTGGGTATCTAGGGAATGATCGAGAGCTAAAGCAGCTGTCGCCGCCGGAGAGAATAACCGGAGGTTTTGTAGGGTTTTGGGTAGTGTTGTTACACGACGGAGCAACATTTTGTTTACTTTACTAGTGAGAGAGCAACAATGGGTTTAGGAGCTGTGTGTTACAGAAATGTGAGATTTCTCCACTGTAAACGGCGTCGTGTCAAAATCTTAAATGGGCTTAGTTGTAATGGGCTTCAACTTAACTCAACTCAATTATAACTGGAACTTGATACTATGATCCACCGGGATATTCCATCACCTATTATTTGTAAATAACCAATTCACCCTCAATGTGTAGCATGTATATGTATTACAGTAAAGGGTAAAGTGGTCTAGACAAAACATATGGTCTCCACCAATTTAAATAAGCTTCATCTTTGCTTCTCTCGACCAAAGAAACAAGAAACAGAAAAAAAAATACATTTCTCTCACGTCGCAGTACCTAAATCTTTGTTTCTCAAGGTATTATTTTGATCATGCTTATAATCCTATCACTCGCTTTATCATCTACTCAGGTTTAGCATTTATATTGTGTTTTGTTTTTCGTTTACAAAAGAGAAACAGAAGATGTGTTTGATGACACAGCTTATAAAGACAATGGAGCTTCTACTTCTCCACTTTTGTCTTCCATGTGCAAGGTAAATAAATTTTCTGGTTTCTGGAGGAAAAAAAAAAAAGAAGTAAATCGATTTGAGCATATTTTTGTTTGTGTATGCAAGCAATTATGGAATGGAACATGACTTATTGTGATCGATCATCTTTTTGTAATGGGCCCATGAAAGAACTGGTATTGGGCTTGAGTAGATCAAAGTCCATCATTTATGCTTTATTGGGCTCCACTCTTGGTCACTTCACATTTTATACAACTTTTTCACATTTTTTTTTTTACAAGTGATAATATCATAATACTGTTATTATCAACTCTCTTGTCCTATTATCACTATTTTTATTTTGCCGACTATCATTTTAATTCTTGGCGTTAAATACTGTTGTTAATATTGCTGACCAAAAAATATACTGTTTTTTAATAATATGTAAGTATAATTTAAAAAAATTTGTTTGATTGTGCCCTTTTTTGACGCAGACCGAAAGAACGTGACGTCTGTACGAATGGCTGAATGTTACACCACGTGTCCTGTAATAAAAATATGTTCGATCGTACAGCATCTCGCTTCAGCCGCGTGACACCTGATCATACCTCAATTAACTTAGCTCTAAACGACGCCACGTAACGTCCCCTCATGACGGGAGACGTTAACTCTGACGGCGTCACATGTCGACCACTCCTTTTTGGCTAAATGTATTTTTGTGTTTCTTATTTGGCTTTTTTCCTTTTCCCCTAAGGCTTGGGCTCTAATTAAGTAACGAACGTATAGCTTCGGATCCGAACCAACTAGCGGTTCAGATTAGTTTTAAGTGTTTCGACGGATGAGATTTGCGTTTCGAATTCTTTCTTCTATTTTAGGCTTCGAGATCTTTTTCTTTTCTTCTCTCAAAAGGTGAAAACTTTGGGAAGCAGCTCAAATACTGTGTTCTTTGTTTTGTTCAAATCGAAAACTCGAAAAAAAAAAAAAAAAAAGAGCTTAAGATCTTGCGATGGCGGAAGAACACAAGCACGATGAATCTGTGATCGCTCCTGAGCCAGCTGTTGAGGTTGTGGAGAGGGAATCGTTGATGGACAAGATATCTGAGAAGATCCACGGCGGTGATTCTTCTTCTTCATCTTCATCGTCTGATGATGACGACGATAAGAAGAAGAAGAAGAAGAAGCCGTCTTCTCCTTCGTCTATGCAATCGAAAGTTTACCGCTTGTTCGGTAGGGAGAAGCCTGTGCATAAGGTTCTCGGTGGTGGGAAGCGTAAGTTTTTTTCCGATCTGTTTTTTTTTTTCTCATCGAGTTTTTTTTTTTAATATGGTTTTGTTGATTTGGTTTGATCTGTTTCTGATGTGTGTTGTTTGGTTGATTCTTTTGTTTTGATGTCTCATTTTGGGATTAGGTTTCCTTGAGATGGTGCGATTCGTGTTTTTGAATCTGCATAGCTTGTTTGCAGCGAGCATCGTGTTAGCTTAGGGTTTTTATTATACTCGTTGATCTGTATTGACCATTGTGTTCATTTGGTTTTGTGGTTCTTTTATTTTGGCATTTGTTTTGAGGGTTTAGTGTCACAAAATGAATGCTTTTGATCATAGAAATGGGGGGTTGTATTGCTTTTGATGCTATGGCTTTTATCTTGATTTAGAAACTTTAACTTGATAGTAGTGTTTTAGTGTATCAAGTTCAATGTTTTTCTAATTTGCTTGATTCAATGAACGATATATGTAATGTTTGCACAAATTGATTTGTCTTCATATTTGCAGCGGCTGATATATTCATGTGGAAGAACAAGAAGATGTCTGGTGGTGTACTTGGTGCTGCTACAGCCGCATGGGTTTTGTTTGAATTGATGGAGTACCATCTTCTCACTCTACTCTGCCACGTGATGATTGTTGTTCTTGCTGTACTGTTTCTGTGGTCTAATGCCACCATGTTCATTAACAAGTAAGTTAGTGATCAATCTAATGAATTGTTAATATTTCGGAGATGCGTTTTATGCGAATTAGTTTAAGATCTTTCACTTGTGCATTGCTAACAATTGATTTTCTCTCAGGTCCCCACCAAAGATTCCTGAAGTTCATATCCCTGAAGAGCCTATTCTTCAACTTGCATCTGGGCTCAGAATTGAGATCAACCGTGGATTCTCTTCTCTCCGTGAAATTGCATCTGGAAGGGATCTCAAGAAGTTCCTCATTGTAAGTTCAAGTGTGCTTATTAAAAACTATTTGGGACTTGGTACTTTCTCTGTTTACCCTGATCTTTGACAATGCACCATTGGATTGGATAGGCTATTGCTGGGTTATGGGTTCTCTCAATCTTGGGTGGCTGCTTTAACTTCTTGACATTGGCATACATAGGTAATGCTTAATCTTCCATCCACTTATTGCTTTCCTTTCTATTATCTCACTGCAAGCTGAATGACTAAATCTTATTTTGCTGCAACAGCTCTTGTACTGCTCTTCACGGTTCCTCTTGCCTATGACAAGTATGAAGACAAAGTTGACCCATTAGGTGAGAAAGCGGTGATTGAACTCAAGAAGCAGTATGCAGTGTTGGATGAGAAGGTGTTGAGCAAGATCCCTCTCGGCCCCTTGAAGAACAAGAAGAAAGATTAGGTTTACACAAAGGTTGCCCGTGGCTAGCAAAGGGGTGTTGTGAAATGATATCGAAGTTTTATGTGTTTTGGTCGGTTTTTTAGGCGACTCTTTTATGTGAATGAACATGGGATTTCCTTGACTGCTTTGTTTTTGTTGTTTATGTCATTGTTGATCAGCGTCGAGGGATATAAGTAGTGATGTTTCTCTCTTTAAGCCTCTATATAACTAAGAATTTCACGATATTTGAATTTTGCAATCTTGTGTTGTTTACTGTTTTTGTTTATTCATATTCTCTTCTTTTGTTATATCCATAAGTAGAACCATTGTATCGGAAGTAATAAACTGATAGCTTCGAAGAAGCTTATACAGTTATACGTTCACACTTTACAGTATCTTACTACCTCTTCATCCATTGGCGAGGAATATAGAACGGTCCAGATCTTTCTAAACAGTATTCGGTGGTTATAGCATGGCTCTTCCCGGGTGTTTGGTGAACTTTGTTGCAAGAAAGTAACGCGGGTAGGGAAACAAAATCATCTAGCTTGTTTACTCTAGCTATATATCTACTTAGTGAAAGAATATGCAATAAGTCAGGGTGGCCGAGTGGTCTAAGGCGCCAGACTCAAGTTCTGGTCCTCGTGAGAGGGCGTGGGTTCAAATCCCACTTCTGACAATATTGTTTATTTTTTATTTTGAAATTCTGCTCAAAAAGATATCACCTGTAGTAGGTCCTGTACAGAGTTATGTTTAACCTTTATTTACATTTTGACTTTTCTACATTAGACTGAGTCATGAGTTATCAGCAACACAAAAGTAACCAGATATATAAGAATATCAGTAAACTATAAATATTACAAAAATGAAAACATCATATCCAAATTTAGAATACTCTGAACCACAAAACTCTCACAGAAATATCAGTAACAAAGACTCACAAGTAATAGTTCATGCCCACTTTGATCAAACAAATGTGAGGAATATTCAACATCACGCCTGGGCTCCGACAATTCTTCCTCAAGAACGAGTAAGCAACGTTTATCACTAGCCGTTTCACAAAAACCGAGTTCCGCTTCGCCTTCACATGACCATGCCCAACAATGTAAGCCACTTCCGCGTCCTTGGCGTTCACCAAATCAAACAGCTCCTCTTTCACCTGAGGTTGCCTGAACTTAGTGTCCATTGGTCTGAACTGAAACATCCTTCTCATGCTCAGCCTCGGAAGCTCTTGCTCATACTCTGCTCTCAGTCTAAGCAGAGCTGGAGATTTGCTGTTTGTTACAGTTGTCTGTGATCTCGAGCTACCTGCGATGTTGGCCTCGGATATAGACCGAGACAGCCTTGTCCCAAACTTGTTTGAGGCTTTCACAACAGCGAGCCGGCCATCGATGGATCGGTCAGTGTTTGAGCCGCCGTAGCCTTCAGATTCTAGCTGAATAAACTCAGCAATGCTCATCACCAGCTCGTCTTCAAAGTCGTCTCCATCTTTGTTCACGTCTTTATAGCCAGCTCGGATAATGCAACGGTACATCCTGTACGTTTTTGGTCCAATCCGGCCAATAAGGTATCGCTCTTTCTGTGGTACATACGGGATAGGGACAGTTTTGCAGCAGACAAAGACAACAACTTGATAGAATGCCGGTAAGTTTGTTAGAAAGTGAGTAAATGTGGCAGGGACACCACTGGCGAGCTCGGTGTAGATAAGACCCATCCCTGGGACTTTGATGATCCCGAGGCTCGGGCCGAGACTTAGGATTGATTTCATAGGGACCTTGTTGTGCTGGTCACATAGGTACTTCTTTCTGCTGCCATAATGCCATACATATGTGATGAAAGTGAAGAAGAGGGAAAGAAGGAGAGTGATCCAGCCTCCTTTAGGGATTTTGACTAAGGCTGACGCGACGAAGACAAGTTCTATGGTCCCAAAAAAGAGGATAAAGAGGACAGAGAAGACAATATTACGGTTCCAGACAAAGTTGATGATGAGAGGCATCAACCAAGTTGTCACAAAGGCTAGAGTCATGCAGGCAAGCCCTGGAGAACAAAGGATTAGGTTTGATGATAAAGATAGAAATTATGAGTCTGATGAAAGGTTAAGCCCTTACCAAAAGCAAAAGCTAAGTGTCGAGTGTCTTGGAAACAAATGGTGACAGCGAGGGTGAGGATCATGACAACCCAATTGATCTCAGGAATGTAAATTTGGCCAAGGACCCATCTTGGTTTGTGAACAATCTTCACTCGTGGGAAGCATCCTAATGCATAACATTGTTTGACAATCGAGAACGTGGCAAATATGACTGCTTGGCTTGCGACCATTGCAGCCAGCATAGCCATCATGAGAACCGGCCAGAAAAATGGATCTGAAGAACAAGAACAAAACACATGAACATATGGCAAACTACACAAGTAAAGAGGAGCGCATGAATGAATTGTCATAATATGTACTTGCAGAATTTAATAATAAACTCGAAACTTTGGATCTAGACATGCATCATGGACATAATCCACCACTAAAACATCCCAAACACTGAAAGGTCAGGTACATACATTTGAGAAATTGTAGTACTTTGGAACTTGCAGTGGAATTCTCAAAAATTGGAGGACTTAGGGTAAAGGAAAGAGACGTGACAAGGAAATTGACCAATTTATTACCTGGAATGGAAGAATAAAAGCTTGAAGGTAGAGCAGAAAAATTCTTTGACAGAAACGCAGCTTGGCCCATGTATTGAAGCACCAGACATGGGTAAACAACACAACAAAACGCAAACTGCAAAGAATCATAAGATTGCAAAATGTTATTGTTTCTTCATCTTCAGTAGCCAACAAAAGAGGCCATCAAATAACAATAACTATAACCAGATTCTAATTGTGTTTCATATTTTTTCTAATTCCTTGAGTCAAGAACATCCCTAATATGACCAATTGCTTATGGATTGTTCTAGCAACAAAAATCCTTATAGTATTTGTACAACAATTCCTTAAGAGCTGCTATAAATATTCTCTCTACTGGTTACTGCAGCATGATTGAAAGAACCAAATAAGCTTCTTCACATACCCTTATAGATGTAGCTGTAAATTGGCCAAGTTCAGCAAAGATAGCCTCCGTTCCTGAAAGTAGACAAATTGCCAAGATGAGACATAATATATAATTAACACTTATTGAGTCGATTTTCGGAACATAAATGACCATATTACCTGTGATACATAAAAGAATGCCTCCAAGGGACAGCCATCCATCTATTCCCGTGTCTCTAAAGAATACATAGATATAGTAGGGAGATAAGGCTTTGTATACACTGGGGTTCCAAGTCACAATATTGTACACACCAACAGTTGCGATTATCAACAACCACAAAATCATAATAGGTGCAAATAGAAAGGCAACTTTATTTGTGCCACGGTGCTGCAGAACGAAAAGCCCAACCAGCAAAGCACATGCTATCATAACCACAGTACCTAGGAAAGCAACACATTGGTAAAAAGATATATAAATAACAATGAGGGAATGTTGTAAACATATATAATCAAGATACGCAAGTATAAAGATAATAGCAAACATTACTTACTATGCTTCAAACTTGTCTTGGCCACAAGGCCATCAATAGATGAAGAGACTACAAGAAGATAATGTTAGATGCTAAACCCTGGAAAAAATAAAAATGGTAACGTACTATACGACCAGACAGAAGCTAAACAAAGGTTCGACTAATTACCTGAAATTGCTGGTGTAAGGACACCGATGGTTATTACCATGGAAGTTCCTACCAAGACTAAAACAAGCAAAGCTGTTTTTGATCTCTTATTTCGTTCTATAAGGCTTTTGAAAGCAGAACTAGGCAAATTTCTACTTGCATCACCAGGGCCATAGTATGTGGAGATTTCCTCATCAGCAGCTTGCTGATTAGGAAGCAAAGAAAACCTTGCGTGTCTACAGAGCAAAGCATACAAAGCAAATATCCCTCCTGCAACAGAAACCCAAATTTTACATCCTAACCCAAGTATCCGAAGAAAGAAAAAAAAGGGATTCACTTAGAAACCACTGCACATACCTTCACCATTGTCATCTGCACTTAATACAAAAACCATGTACTTGATGAGTGAAAGGAGAGTTATGGTCCAAAATATCAAAGAAAACGCGCCAAATATGGTATCTTCTGTTTGATGGTGTCTCAATCCTCCGTAGAATGTACATTTATACACATAGAGAGGAGAAATACTCAAATCTCCAAACACTAAGCCAAAACTCTGATATGCTAGAAGGAGGACCTGGTTACACCTGTTTCTCCTATCAGCCTGATTCAAGAGGAAGACAACATCACACTTCTAGCAAAACTCTTAACACATACACATACACGCAGATGCTGGCTAATATTTACATGAGGATAATCCATGAAGAAGCCTAAAATTCCAGATTGAAACTACTACATCGTGAAAATCAGATCAAAAACTCAGAGATGCACTGAAAATAATCATTTACAGTAATTTACTTTCAGCAGTGACATTGACTCAGATTTCAATACTCTCACAAATTTCAATGAATATGGTTGCATCATTCATTTCAGATTTTCTATCGAGATCACAATAAGGAAGGTAGGGGTTTAAGATTGCAGACGTATCGGTCGAGCTAAAGGAAGAAAAAAAAGCTGGAGTTAACATACCATGATTCAAGCCGCCGGCGAGTAAGATGCGGCTGTCGCTTGGAAGAGGATCGTTAACGATCAGAGAAGACACACGCCGGAGACTAATTCCTTGGAAGATGAATCGGAATCGAATCTAGAGGAAAGCTGTCGATGATGATCATTTGTTTGTTGTTTTTATTATCGAGTCGAGAAATTTTTAACGGATTCGATCCAAAGCTCGCGGTCCTTCTCCTTCTTCCTCTTTTTTTTTTTTTTTTTCTTCACAGTTGGTTTTATTCGTTTATTTTATTTATTTCTATTCACTTTTATCATAATGCCTCTAGTACGAGGACATGTGGTACAGGATTGGGATTATAATTTTCTATGTAGATTTGAACATTAAATCATGGGAATATTTTTTATATGTTGAATCTCTCATGAAACAAACCTGCAAATGGGTTTTTTAAATCCAAACGCATATTATGTTTTGTTGATAAAAGAGATTGCAGGAAACAAAATAGTGTAGTTGTAACAGAAACAACAACAACAACACAAAGCTAAGTAAAAGTGAGGGAACCAAATAGAAGAAACATCAAAAGATCTCTCTTGTGTAACAAGGAGAAAGATTGTGTTAATACTACCCTCCAGGCTCCAACGTTTTTTACTTGCATCTGCGTCGGTTTGTCACCAATTCTGGATTTCCCTTCTTCATCATTGCTACGAATTCTTCGTAGTTGATTTTTCCGTCCTATTGATGTTGAATATAGAGAAGAGAGTGTTAGGATCACAAATGATAAAACTCTTTGAATGGACCAAAACTAAAGATAAATGTATAACACATACACGATCGGTGTCTACTTCAGCAATGATCTCTTTGATGGATTTATCATCACCCATGTTGTATTTCTTCATGGCTTGCTCTAGTTCTTCCATTGTTATGTAGCTGATATCACACAAATCATGATCAAAGAGTGTGAGTTTTATAGCTTGTTAAACAGAGAAAGGAGAGAGCTAAAGGATATTGTTTTACCCGCTGTTGTCATTGTCAAAGTACTGGAAAGCAGTGTACAAGTGGTCCTCACGTTCGATTCTGTTCATATGCATTGTGGCTGATATAAACTCCAAGTAGTCAATTGATCCATCTCCATCCATATCAGCCTAAATGAAAACATCATAAGCTTTCTCAGTTTTGTGTTTTGCAAGGGGAAGCACTCAAGATTCGACATCAAAGTAGCAGGTTGAGATACACTTACTGCTTCCATTAGCTGTCTTATTTCAGCCTCAGAGATCTTATTACCAAGTTTGGGGAGACCGGTTCTCAATTCCTCCAAAGTGACTATTCCATTGTTGTCAGTGTCTAGAGATTTGAACATCTCTTTAAGACCAATGATTTCTTCTTCGGAAAGGTTCTCAGCGATAACCTGAAATGCAAAACGAAAAGCGGAGATTGGCTTTAGAACAAGACTAAGTATGATGGGGATGATCAGACAGTTTCAATCAATGTTCTTATTACCTTCAGGGCCATTTTTTTGAGTTTGTTCATCGCCCGGAATTGTTTCATCCTCGATAACACAGCATTGTCAAGTGGTTTGTCTGATGCCTCCCCGTCTTCTCTCATCCACGGATGATCTGTGTATATAGTAAAACATGTTAATGTTGGATCAAAATACGGTGTTGTCATTAATTTTATTCATCAAAACATGTTATGAAGGGTCTTACTTAGCACTTCAGCAGCTGAAAGCCGTTCTTTAGGGTCATATTTTAACATTTTCCTTACAAGATCTTTGGCACCATTAGATAGTGCTGGCCACGGATCAGCTGAAAAATCGAGCTGCCCCTGAAGAATGGCATCAAAGATCCCCGTTTCATTTTCTGCATAACAGTAAAAAAATAGACAGGTGACTATACATTCACGGTCCAACCATTTAAACAGTGCAGCCAAATTCTCTTCTTAAGAAAGATCAAAGCAATACCTCCCCAAAAAGGCGGGACACCACTGAGAAGGATGTATAGAATTACACCGGCACTCCAGATATCAGCCTCTGGTCCATAGTTTCGTTTTAGAACTTCTGGGGCAACATAGTATGCACTTCCAACAAGATCTTTAAACTTATCTCCTGCATTAATAAAATCAACTTCATTAGGGAGATAGATTCACTCTGGATGCAGAAATTACACCACTAATAAACTACAGCAACAATGGGGAAAGTCTCTAGCCTGTTTCCTAACCTGGCTTGAAGAAGACCGAGAGGCCAAAGTCTGTAGCTTTCAATGGGGAGTTCTCATCTTTACTAAGAAAGAGAAAGTTCTCGGGCTTCAAGTCTCGGTGCATTACACCCATAGAATGACAACTATGCACAACCATCACCATCTGCCTGCACAAATCCGCAGCAGCTCTCTCTGAGTAAAGACCTTTAGCTATGATCCTATCGAACAATTCTCCTCCTTCACACAGCTCCATTATGAGATTCACAGAGTGTCTGTCCTCGTAGGCTCCCTTCAAGTCCACTATGTTCCTACAAACCACTCACAAACTTGAAACTCAGGTAAATACGCAAAAAGGGGAACATGAAACTAAATTGGAAACATTTTCAATAGTTTAACATAGGACCACCAAACATTTCATCCACATATGATGCAAACCACTCATTAATATAAACATTAATCTCATAGGAGACTTGCGCATTGGTTCTAGCCTAGCATTCACCAATAGTGTTCAATAAAAAGGCGTTTTAGGTTCCATTTCAGAATATCCCAAAAGAATCAATTTACCATAAAATCAAAAAAAGTTTTACCGGTGGCCACTTAGATGGTGCATAATCTGGACTTCACGGCGAACATCGTCAATGTCGTCTTTGTGGACAAGGCGGCGCGTAGGGATTGACTTGCAAGCGAACTGTTGCTTGGTCTCTTTGTGAGTAACAAGATAGGTGACACCGAACTGGCCACGACCTAGCTCACGACCGAACTCGTAGGTTCCCTTAACGTTCTCCATAGGTCGACCTAAGATCCGACCATTCTGCTGAGTAGATGTGTTGGAGCGAGATCCGCCGGTTCCAGAGACTGACGATCCGACGGTTCCGGAACCAGAGGATCCACGGCGTTCTCCGGAAGGTCGGACATGGTGGACTACGTTGTCGGAGGAAGAGGAGGAGGACGATGGTGGATCGGAGGATTTGGACTTGCTGTGTCTGTGTCCCATTTGTTCAGAAGCTTTCTCTCAGTCAATAAAGTCAATCGAGAGAGAAAGAACAAATCTCCGATTCTTATGGCTTTTTATTTTATGTCCGAGATCGAACACGGAGATGCTGACAACGTGGCCTCTTTTTATTGGTGTAAGTTGGAGCAATTAAACCGCGTGTTACTAATATTATTTGCCTCATTGGATGATAAATTAATGAATAAGGAAATCTTCTCTAAATGATGTTTCCACTTTCCAAATCACACGGCTAATTCAATGTTAATGAATTAGCCTCTAGTCATTTACATTACAAGTCAATTACGTAGGTCAACTATAAAGACAAAAGGAAAACCTCTAGCTTGACCAGAAGGTTTTGCTCATTACTCTTGTCAACACTTTGAATGAGTACATTGCAGACACAACAAGTCTCCTGGAAACAAAAGAAATAGATCCCAAACAACAACAACAGCTCCTTTTACCAGAATCATAAACTAATCTAATAGAGTTAAGTTTCAGCTTATCTGGCAATGGTTCCATCAGCTTTTCGATCCTGTAGGAGACCACTTTGAAGCAAGGCCATGTCCTCTGTTTCACTTGCTGTGTCTTAAAAGTATACTTCAATTCTTCATAAATAGGATACTCACATTATAGCTTCATCCTCATTCATTAACAGAGAGAGAAATAGAGAGAGTCTCTATTGAAAACTTCTTCCAAGTACAACTCCACTAAATACGATAGCACCAAACCACTTGTTTGAAACAAATCTGTACAAACATCAAAACTCAGAAAGTATTAGTTTCCAAGGCAAATCCTGGATTGAGAAAGAGTACAAAGGCAAAACTCAAATTTTCATACTTTCTACTGCAGTCAGCACCAGATGATAAGTCAGCTGTCCCTATTTGCCATCCTAGCTGCCCTGATGCAGCAGCCAGTGATGCGTAATATTGCCACCCTTAATCATTAAGAACGAGAAACGGAAAAAAGAGTCAAAAGACGGTAAATGGAATTAGGAATCACAAAAGAACCCTTGTAAAGCTTATTGAGTACCAAGATCTGCACTGAGTCCAGAAAGCGCAAGAAATCCCATGGATGCTGTGCCAAATCCAGTTAACCAAAGCTTTGTATTATCACCGAACCTAAGAGCTGTTGACTTAACACCAACTTTTATATCATCTTCCTTGTCCTGAAGACACAATAGATTCATACACATTAGCTCATGAAAAAAAAAAATGATTAATCTCTAGAATATCTACTTGCATAACACCTGAACTTTAGCTGAAATTTTGGATTCGTAACTAGTGGCATATACTATATCAAAAGAAGACTGAAATCCTATTTCATTTTTCAGTGGGCTACAAGGTAACTTTCCTTTCCACTTCTGTTGCAAATAGGAAGACTTTTATGGTGCTCATTCTTCACTTAAATTGTAGATATCAGATGGAAAATGTGGAGAGCGGGGTAATTCTCTTCTTTATGATTGCCATTAGACAAAAGTTGAACATCAAAATGGATACATTTGCATGAGACAGGGAAGAAAAGCGGAAAATATGCGCACATTGAGATGGACTACTTTGCTATTGGTCGTAATCAAATAGATTTTGAGCTGAAAATAAAGTGAATATACCTGATGTGCATAAATAGTATCATAAACAAGGGTCCAGCAAACTCCGGAGAGATAGAGAGGGAGTACAACAGCTGGCTCTATGCTTCCTTTAACTGCAGTCCATCCTAGCAATGCTCCCCAGTTTATGGTCAAGCCTAAAAAGGCTTGAGGCTGCAATTACAAAATAGAATGATCAAAAGGGACCGAGAAAAATTATAATGTCTAACTTTGAGAAGCCAAAATGGATGTAAATTACCCAGAATGTAAACCTCTTCATAAGTGGGTAGGAGAAAACAAGTAACAAAGATGAAGCCCCTAAAACACGGCTGCAGAATATAAATACTGAAATGAGCTCAAGTAGAAAAAGAAATGAATCACAAAAGTAAAGGGAAGTCATGACAATATGTTCATAATTTGGGCCAACTACACCTGGGTGAATTTTAAACAAACACCTGCAAATAATTGACTTCAGGCACATAAAAATTCCAAACAAACCTGTAATTGTTAAGTTGGAGAAGAATCCCTAAGCCTAAAAGCAACTGTATCCCAAGAAATTGAATCCCTTGAAATGGTGTCAAAAGACCACTGGCGATAGGTCTTAATCTTGTACGATCAACCTGGATAAAAAAGTGTAAGACAACGTAATCTAAAATAAAACAATCAAATAAAATCTTGAGCCTCAAATATTCTTAATTTACTCACAAGCAACCCATCTTTGTTTGTGGAAAAATGAATCAAGTTACATGAATGCTGTTTAGCTCCCCTATCAACTAACACATATTTCAATTGAAAAAAATATTCCACCTTCACCACATCTAATACCTGAATACTTTCACTTTTGTAACAAAGTTGCCAATACATGCAGATGAACTATATACCCAAAACATAAATGTGACTGAAAATGTTTGCGTAAATTGATCCGACATACAAGCATCAAGACCACTTCCAGCTGTCAGTCAAAGCACAAACAATTTCCCACCATGGCCACAGAAACCATAGTTATACAAAACAAGTTTCTTAACCAACAGACAAAGGGATATATATATTTTACATCACTTGTCTTTATCACCATACCATAGGATAGCATAAAAACAAACTGACCTTTGTATCTATGTCCTGATCAAGCAGATCATTTATAGTACAGCCAGCACCTCTAAGAAGTAGTGCTCCGCAACCAAATAAAGCCATATATTTAAAACTTGGAAGGCTTCCAGGATCAGCGGCCAACGCAATCGACCTATGTAACAATGATGGAGATCAGACTTACGATCTATTCACTTATCTCTGGAAACCCAGTGTAAATTAATAGTACTGTAATATTAATGATTCAAGAAAAATCAGGTTAGTAGCATTTTCCATCCACCCTGTTTTCTGCCAATCCTTAACCACAAAGACACTCTGCCATGCTATCAAAGATCTCAGCTCAAAATCATACTAATTAATTGCCTATGAGTTGTTGAGAGGATCAATATGATTAAAGACTAAAAACAAAAAGTAACAGAGAAAATCTAACAATAACAGACTACAAGAATTTCTCCACTGAAATGAAGTCTACCAACAAAAAAACTTGACAAAATTTCTTTTATAACTGTGCTTCAACTTGCAAGTCAGTCGGAAAACATCACAGCCAAACCAACCAGGAAAACACATGACTTGATCACATAAAACTAAATTTGACGTGATCTGACTTAACATAAACCATCCTTTGTGATGAAAAGAAACTGTATAAACTCGCAGTCTTCTTTCCCTCAGCTATTCTTTCTTATGAATTATAATGAATCTTAAAAGTGAAATGTCTTGATTCTAGACTCCATTATTCAACAGAGAAGATGAACTTACCACATACAGGGCCAAGCAAGCAACCACGTACCAATGGGTTTATCCAATCGAGCAAGCTTAGCATAACCTCTAGCATCTTGTGGTAAATACAAATCTATCCAAGAAGCTTCCTTAACACCACCGACATCACTCTTCTCCTTGTCATCTTTCTTAGGCTTTCCCTCCATAACTGAAGAGGACGAGGACATTCCACTAACTAATCTATAGTTCCAGCCAACACCAAGAAACTTCTCCTGTTGCAATTCCCTCCCTTTACTCCATACTTGATAGTTATAATTCCATGAAGGGTAACACTTAGTGAAAGGATTTGTGCAATGGGTATTCACAGGATTGGACAAGGATTTATGTTGTGACTGCAAAACAGCAAAGGAAGAAGATGGAGTTGCCGACACGGAGGATCTCAACAACCGTCGAGAAACACGGAAGAGCCCAAAAAACGCCATCTTTGGGAGTAAATTGTTGCCTGCAAGAAACAAAGACTTGAGATTTCAAACGTATGTGTATACTTACTTGCTCAAGAAAATCAAAATTTGTTCAAAAATGTATATCTAGTTTTCAAAGACTTGAGATTTCAAACGTATGTGTATACTTACTTGCTCAAGAAAATCAAAATTTGTTCAAAAATGTATATCTAGTTTTCACTTTCGAGTGATGAGTCCTTAAGAATCTAGTACGTCCATGGAGAACGAATCTCAAATATATTTAAATTCCTTAAACAATCAAAGCTCAGAAAGAGGAAAAAAAAAAAAAAGCGGATCAACGACTGACCAGTGAGCAACGACGACGACAACACCGGCGAGAAAGAGCACCGAGCACGTCGTGTCGGAAGTGAGACTTCTCCAGTAACGCGGATGGATCAGTAATGGGCTTATACATGATTCTATTTTATCTGATATAAATGGGCCAATTAAAAAACTTGGGGGCTAATGAAGAAACATGAATGCTTACAGGGTCCAAATTAATTGGCTATCTACAAACCGAATCAGATAAACAAATATTTTACTGTTTCATACTAAATGTAAATAAATAAAAGCTTCAATATCCGATATATATGTGATTATGATCACATAGCTAGTGCATCACACCCTAGGAGCTGAACTCACAACGATACGTTCTTTCAGGGGTGTTCCTTCACTTGGTGGAATAAAAGGCGAGTCAATCCAAGACACTCTCCAAGTTCGATCTCCCTTTTTTCTGCCCAGCCAAGACAGAAAAAGCCTTTTCAATTCTATAATTATCTCCTGAAAAATCCTGATTTTCTACTTCTGATTGGTTTTTCCTGGTTCTCCATCAATGTTGTGGGCTCAAACATGTTCAGATTGTCTTTCAAGCTTAAAGCAATCAAAGAGTTCAGACCTGGAAAAAAGAGTTGTTGAAGCTGTTGAAGCCCTGATATAATGTAGTTTTGATAATCATTAAATAATCTCAAACAAAATCTAACAAATTTTTAAAACATAAATTACAAAGAAAATATTTCTCGCACTAGTTATCATACAATATTTCACCGATTTATAGAACAAAATACAGGTTAATTAATTAAGTTGGGGTCGTTCCATGAAATTTATAATTGCTCTAACTGCTTCAGCATCTTCACCAGCATTGAAATCATCATGCTTTATCATCTTTACTGGTGCAGGTGGTACAGATGAATTCAGGGAACCGAGATGGGGGAGCAACTAGTGGCTCCGTTTGTTGGTTAAGGAGAGTCGAAGGGTGGGCTGAGGCAACACTGAAACCTCTCTTCTGTAAAGAAAGACGAAATCTGCAGAATTTGGGGTCTTGTTCCGTCTGAGCCATGTTTTCTGAGAGTATCAGCAAATTTATTGGACTTTTCACGTTGAATGACCAGAAAGCAATGTTCGCTATAATCCTATTAAATCTGGCACGTTGATCCCCTGCAAATATAGTATAGAGATTATATGGAGGGTTTGTATATAATAAGATAGATCAAGTTTTAGAGGAGAAGGAATTGGATTAGATAGAGAGAGCACCTCTGTAGACATGGAATCTATCTTTGGTTGTCGAATATTCTTCCTTCAATGCATTCAACCATGAATTGTCAGCACTACCGAAAATCCAGATGTTGACGTTCCTACTCCTAAGACCCTCCTCCTTGGCAATAACTGCTTTGATTTTCTCAAGAGTCGAACGAATATCGAGACCTTCTGGGATTATGTAATTCTCCAGCTCCCATACGACTAATACGTTAGTGACTGCACAATCCAGGTTTTAACATCAAGGTACGAATTTAAGCAATTTACGTTTTAAACAAAAAAAACAAGATCGCTACAAATAAAATAAATCCAGATATCATATAATAAATTTCGAGAAATCTTACAGCGGGATTTCCAGTCGGTCAGCGGAGGAAACAATTTGGTGTACATAGTTACGTCGTGCCAAGCTTTCGAGAGGATCAGAGATGCTGCCTTTCCGTTGGAACGCTCAATCTTAGAGTGGTGGCTGATGAGGGAATTTGTGAATTTAGGGTTACAGCAGGTTACACGTTTACTACCAAAGTTGTCTGTCAATGGGCCAAGCCTCGTTGGCAAGTTTTTTGGCGGTTTAGATTTTCGGCATGACATAGCATAATACTATATTTTTATTGGTTACGATAATAAGAGATGACGTATAAGGAACCCAATACAATACGATATTGCTACCTTTATGATTCGCTTTGAAGTAATTAATAAAATAGTAAGACCTAAGTCATATTCATAACCTTTGTTAGTTTGTTCCATATATGAATGATGCTTGCTTCTTCTTCTATCTTTGCCTGTATTGTTCACTCAACGCCTATCTTTACCTCCAATTTCAACATCTTCCGCTTATCCAAGTCCCAAGCACAAGTACTCACGATTGATTTTTTTTTTAACTCTTGTATGATGCAACCACAGTTTACGTCGATGATGGTCAGATAAAGATGTCCAAAAGCAAATATATATGATAGATAGACAATAATATATGATAGATAGACAAATCCAAAAGCTTCATATCTAACTAATATATATAACATCACCAACACATAATGCATAGAGCATCCCTTGAGGAGAGATAGATTTGCAAGGGCGCACACAAAGTTAGTCCTCGGAATCAGCCAGAGTATCCTGTCACGGGGCTTAAATCACAGTATTATCCGCTGCCGCTAACGTTCGGCAATGAAATCGCCAATGTTGGTAATCTAGGTGAGCTCCTATCAAATATGCTTGCCAAAAACGTGGGTGCGCTTCCAACAGGAAATCGCCATATTGGATTAGGTTCTTGGGATAAGAGAACACCATACGACCAGGAGTCAGACAAACATCTAAAAGCAAAACCAAAGTCGTAGTCGATTATTTTTGCGACTATAATCACATTTGATGGTGTAGGATTTTCCAGTGTCCACAACATAACGTCACCATATATGGAACAATGTCTCCCATATTGATCCCCTGCAAAGTGTAAGTAGGCAAGTAATATCAACAACAACATCTTATCTTAGATTATATATATAAAAAGAAAAGATCAGTACCGGATTTCTCAAAGACTTCGAATCGGACTCCAGCATCCGAAGATTGACGTCGGAATTCATCCGAGATGGTATTATTACCAACATAAGCCTGAATGAACACCTCCTCATCACAACCATAGTTCTTGACAGCCGCTTTGATACTCTGGTAAATCGAAGCAGCATCGAGACCATCTGGGATTGGGTAATCCTCCACATCCCAAAACACACATGTCTTACCAGCTACACAAAACGGACACCGATTAAACAAAATTAATCATAAATTAGATCCGATTATATACATATAGAGAGAGAGAGAGAGAGAGAGAGAAAGATCTTACACTTGTGAAAAACCAGCGGGGGGAGGCACTGTATAAGGTCATCTTCGGTATTGCATATGGGTTCCGTGGTTTGTCGCCTGAATTCTTCCATATCGACCTCGGTAAAGTTGGTATCGAACATGGTTTCGACGGAGAAGGCTTGCGGTTGGTCACGATCACACATGGTTTGGTCCGAAAGCTCCGGTGAGAATCTTTGTTAATTTAGGGTTACAACAACTGTGCTCTGCGTCTTTCATTACTCATTACAACAATTGGGTTGGGCCTGGCACTAGTAGGTCTTGGCATAAAATCTAATCTGAAAACCGTACCAGAACCAATCCAATTCAAAATGGGCATAAAACCACGTCGTTTCAATTAACTTTAAGAAAATTAAAAAAAAAATATGTAACAAAATTACAATCTCAAGATTTGAAACTCTTGACCTGATGTGTACCAGCGGAGCTGTGTTAACTTTTGTTACTGTTTGTTTACAGAAATTGTATATGTAAAGAAATAAATCAATAATAACATTAAAAAGTCTTTCTCTCTGTTTAATTTCTATCTCTATATTTAGTTTTTAATCATCAAGTAGGTACACTCAACTATAGTACTGCCGGTTATTAATAGTTGAAAGAAACATACTAGCTACTACCTAGTACCTCCAGATGTTTTATAAAAATCTATATACAGATATGAACATTGTAAATGGCATAAACACCGAATCATGTATATAACAGAACCCGATATATGAATATGAACATATAAAAAGCATCTTCCAATACCAAATTTAAAACTCCACACAAGAGCTCCTTTATTATATGTAAAAACACCTTAATTGATGATACATCGAGATACTGAAGATGGACTGGTGATGATGACGGTAATGATCATGATAATGATTAAGCTTTAGTGACGTGGCCTTCAATGTCAACAACCATGTTCTTGACGAACTTCATGAGGCCACTTGGTTCGGGGAAGTCGTCGTTGCGCTTCTCCCAAATCATAGTGAGTTTGCAGACGCAGCTATCCTCGGATTTGGGAATAAACTGGTAGATGACATCAAACACTTTGAGATGCTCCATCGGGTGACCATCCAGTCCTCTTTTCGTCAATGTTTTGTTCGCATCATCTATCTCCCTCCTCTCTTTGAACGTCGCCGGCTTTCCATCTTACAAATAAAAAATTTATGTTTCCAGGATGACATCAAAAATATCTTAAGTCACTCATGCTCTGTGGCTCAAAGAGTCAAAAGGTCCAGTTTGCAGCCAACTAGACCAACCAATCATGCTCAAGGATAAAAAAAAGAACTAATATATAGATCAACCTGATAACGTAAGAGGAAAAAGACAAATAAATTCTAATTACTCTAGATGATATGCTGACTTTATGAACTCAGACTTTTGTTCAACTGTGTTTGTTAATTTTTTGGTTTTACAGAAATGTCATTAAAGATCATATTTCATCAAAGTCATAGTTTCATATTTTGTACGCCAATATAATTGTGTGAGTTTATAATAAAGTGCTAAATATACTGTAGATATGGAGAAAGTATACCAAATGTGTAGTTCCAACTCCTGATAGACCCGTGAGAGTCATGTGCGCCTTCGTGAACAACGACATGTTGGATGTGTTGGCCGATGGCGTCAGGGAAAAGATGGTTCTCGCTCTTCCAGCTCTTGTAATGTTTCTCCGCAGATCCTTTCAAAGGAACCTCTGTTACGTATGTTCCCGACGTCGCCATTTCTTTCTCTCTCTCGTTTTAAAAGCTTCCACTTGTTTTGTTTGTTTGTTTTCTATGCTTTATTACACTTGTCGTTGCCTAGGTTTATATATAGTGAACGTGACGGTTAAAATTTTAAAACATGGTTTTCACCGTTTCTTTTTATCATTTGATAGTGCATGCTCCTATCGTTTTAACCCTCCATTATAATTAATAAAGAGCATTAATATTGATGGACAAAAGTTGGTACGTAGGCTAATTTTCGACAACGTTATTTGGGTGGGTAGTTGGCACATCATCATCATCCTTTAATTAGAAGATAATCATTTTTTTTTTGTTAAACAATTAGAAGATAATCATAAGACATGATTGACCCCCCATACTCGTTTATCACGAGGTCCAAGTATTATATTGTTCACTTCACTATCTCACGTCAGCTCCCTCTCTCTTTTGTATGCTCTGTTTCTCTCCTTTTGTTTTTTACAAGAGAACACTGATGATCTCTCTCTTATTACTCTCTTGTCTTATACTTTGTTTAGTTTCTTGTTCGAACAAAGACGTACGTAAGTGTTTTGAAAGAGAGAAGAAATATAAACTGGGTTACTACATTGTGATTTCGGATCCTTTAATATTGGATTGGATACATTCATTAATTTATACTTTAATTTCATGCACAAATACTCATACTACTACTTGCTATAACTTACTTAATTGGACTATATTAATAACGTATTAGACTAGTTTTACAAGCCCTAGCAATTATATATAATTTTTAAATATATATATATATATATATATAATTTTTTTTTAAAGATCAACAACTCCAACTAGCAATCAGCAAGTAGGCTTGTGATTGAACCATGATTTGTGCCTCTGAGTGGAGCAGGAAAAAAAAAGCAGAGATTATATTGACACTTGATTTTGGTATGGGATAGAATCCACATCTAGGAAGAAGGCCAAGGCCCATGAGTGAAATAGGGGTCGACCACATGGCGCTTAAAGGAGCGTTTTTGGTTTGTCGGCGGCTTGGTCAACTCCGACTAACTTTACGCCAGTGAACATATTTCCGACGACACGAAAGGAGCGTTGTTGATTTCTATCACGCACGTGAGAGAGGTCTTAGGAAATAGGAAGTTTCACGCTGGATAATTTTGGCCCAATGTGTTATTCTATTGGAGCCGATACAAATGGGCCGCTAACACTTGGGGGCTAATAAAGAAATATACATAACGATTAAAAAATTTAAAACACATCTAAAAGACATAAATGTTTGGAAAACTGATGCACTAAATCAACTTTTATTTATTTGAAGGTTGGTTCGTTGTTTTGTATAACTAGTTTATTAGTATATTTTTTTTTTAAACTTTCTTTAAATTTTGAAAACTAAATAAAACGTGTTCCGTTATTGTTATTGATATTGATATTGTCGTGTCAGAAACTCGGATCAACATTATCCTTCATCCACCACTTTGCTGGTGATGTGTCATGTATCCATCTATTTTGGCTGCCTCATGAATCCTTTAATTTCGCATGCACGGATGCAACACTACTGAGTTGCATCATGTGTGGCTTTTATATTGTATCGTCATACGGTTCTGATCAATAGAAATTATATTTTCATAAGCATCAGGGTGTAACATACAAGCATCCGAATTGCAGGTGAATATATAATAACTGTCTTAAAAATCCACTGAAGAATGAGTCGGATTGGGAGATTGTGTATTAGAGGGTCTCCACGTCGCGATGGCATGGATACTCAAAGTCAAGATCGGGATGTCAATTGTTATTTTGTTTTAAAATGTGGAATTAGAATAGGCTATTCCGAATATATCGCTAATTGCATAATACAAAAGAGAAGTGGAATCTTGTAGTGAAATGAACAATGAACTTTATACTTGAGAGTTGAGAGTCATTAGATTTTCATAAATAAGTATTCGTTATGATTTCATTAAAGCGAAAGCTTTTATAGTTGTTTTAAAACCAAAAGGTTATCTCTTGAAACTTTGTTACTAGTTACTACATATCATTTTCATAAGTGGGAAACTTTAATTAATATATCGCTGAGAAAACACACCTTTTGTAAATAAAAATTCATTCTTTTTCTAAAAGCATATGCATCGGCAGCTTATTGAGCGCCTTACACCCAAAAAAAAAAAAAAAAATTAAAAAAGAAGGACGTACTTCCAAACGGGACGGTCCTTTGGCTTGTGCTTAACTATTCGCGGACTCCACTAACACGCGGCGGTCCGCTATTGGTTACATATGTTTTTTTATAAAAAAAAATCGAAAAAAAAAAATGTATATATAAATAAATTCTGGGATTAATATGCTGTCCAACCAATGCATTTGCTCTAAGTGGTTGTACTTTGTTTTTGTTTTTACAAGTCTTTCTATGCCAATGTTATCATACGGTTCACAATATCTATGTTTCGAACTTGGAAGTGACTGTAGTATTCGTTAATCAGATGCCTAGAAGTTTCTGAGACTAAGAAACAAAATATCATAACAATTGACTGATCATGTAGATAGGAAGTTAAACGTCTAATAATAGCTCATAGATTTTCCAACCAGCAGTTGATAAAACATATCGGAGTATGGGACATTGATCATCCATCCACCCTAATTAATTATGTCTCTATCTAGAAGTATCAAGTAACGTCTTCTAAGATAAGCTTACACGCTCAAGTACGGTTATTACTATAGCTAGTTGTAAGAAATACTCGTTTTTTTTATATTTGTTTTCGGGATTCCAAATTTGTTACGATTGGTGCAGTGGGGTCAAGTTACTTGAGTTCGGTAGGAAGCGAGCAATAATAAATCTCCATTGCATCAGAGTGGTTGCATTTTTCGTAAACGAATAAAACCATCTTCATAGGGCCACGGATCATGTACACATAACACATCAATCATTGAATTCAACGCTGCTTATGTATAGAAGATACGATTTAATAATGGTAAAACTGCAAAGTCCGATTAAGGATGTTTTCTCTGGTGGTTGTGCCACTTTTGGTCGTCAACTCAAAATTATATAGCAATGATGTTTCTGAGGTTTATTTATGTTGATTAGGTATGGCCTAGCTAAGGGGGTATAGCAGTGAAATTTAGGTGAAATGAGATGTGTATAATATTAAATATATACTTATTACTCTTATTATTTGCTAAATTGCTATTCAGAATCTGCCTAATCCACAAATACTAGACCGTTAACTTATATAGTGGTACTAGATGTTTACTAATCTGTATATAAATGAAAACTTCGAATTAAATAAACATTGAAATATGCAGTAAACTTATTATTAAGAATCATTATATCGAACCCGATATATGAGGACCATAACAACACATATATCAAAGCATCTTACAGATCCCAAACGTACACATAGAAATGAAACTCCACAACAAGACCCATTTATTATACTGAAAAACACCTTAATCAATACAATACATCGAGACAGTGATAATGGTGGTGATCGATGATGCATGGTGACGATGACGATGGTGATGATAATGATGATGGATGGTAACTGTGACTTTGGTGACGAATGACGATGATTAAGTTTTGATGACGTGGTCGTCCATGTCAGCAACCAAGCTCTTGACGAACTTCATGTAGCCGCTTGGCTCTGGATAATCATCGTTACGCTTCTCCCATATTAAAGTGATCTTGCCGACGCAGGTATCGTCAGACTTAGGAATAAATTGGTAGATCACGTCATACACTTTGAGCTGCTCCATCACGTGACCCTCCAGTCCTCTCAACGTCAACGTTTTAGTCTCGTCATCTATCTCTCTCTTCTCCTTGAACATCTCCTCCTTTCCATCTTTACACACATGTACGCTCATCAGTTAAAACTTCCCACATCCGACTTAGTCATAACATATATATATATATATAAGAAGATAAATATGTGACTATATGATCACAAAGAATAGTCGAGAACAGATCTGCATAGGTTATTGAAAAATCACGATGTCATGCATAGTGAATCAAACCTAATCAGAGCTGAATTCACAATACTTTTACTTTTAGAAAAAATGACGTTCGTTTTCAATACAAAAAAAAAAAACGCAAAATATAAAATTTTAAATATAGTCTTGTCAATGTAAAAATATAAAGTAAGTGTATTTTCAAACTACTTCTGCCAGATTGGTACACAAAGATATGTATTGGTTATATTTTATTTGTCTTGTATAACATACATTAATTAACCATCATAATTCATAGTTGGCAGTAGATCACCAAAACCCTAGTTTCACGCATACGCCCTAATTAATTGTGTGGGTGTGTGTATGTATAAACTATAAAGTACAGTATATAGAGAGAGGAAATATAAGTAAATATGTACCCCAAGTGTAGTTCCAACTCCTGATAGAGCCGTGGGAGTCATGTTCGCCTTCGTGAACGGTGACGTTTTGGATGTGGTGGCCGATGGCGTCAGGGAAAACATGGTTCTCGTTCTTCCACCTCTTGTAGTGTTTCTCCGCAGATCCTTTCAATGGAACCTCAGTGACATATGTTCCCGAAGTTGCCATTTCTCTCTCTCTCTCTCACTAGCTCTCGGTTCAAAGCTTCCACTTGTTTTCTTGTGTTATGTTTTGCTTTGGTTGATGCGATAACACTTATCGTCGCCTAGGTTTATATAGTGAACGTGACGGTTAAAAACATGGTTTTCTACTGTTTCTTTAATTCATTTGCATAGTGCATGCTAGAAACTTCTTTTCTTCATAGTTTAACCTACACTATTTAATGAGTCGTCCTGTAAATGTGTATTTCGGTTGGTAGGGTTTCGACCACGTTATTGATGTGGGTAGTGGGCACATCATCCTTTAGAATGATCTATAATCAATCCCCATCCCAAACATTAATCACAAGGACAAGTATATAGTGTATTTTTTTTTTCACATCAAGAAAAATATACAGTCTATATACATCTGCAGACTGCAATCTATGCATCATAATTAGAAACAACTAATCTATTTTTCTCAAATTCTTTTAGAAATCGACTACATGATATAAACAAAATTATTCAATTAAAAAAAATTTCAAATAATCTAACTTTTCTTCAATCAACTCTAATGATTCTTAAATTGTATATTAATCATGACTTGATTTTATTGACCTTTATCTAATGATGCATATAGTGATTGACCTTTATGTACATTGATTAGTATATTTAACTAATTTAAAGGTCGAGCGGGTGAGACCAAAAAAGTTTAACATGTATATTTTAGTTTCTTAGTATCAATCAATCATACTTATACTTTTCCAAAAAAAAATCAATCATTCTAAAAATTTAATAATTTTCTGTAGAAATAAGAATGTGACACCCATTCCCATGGTGTGGTGTTGCATTAAATAATTCGGATTTGGTTTGAAATGGTTGGCCTAATTAACTGCGTTATGATTCTCGCCAAAACAAAAACAACTCTTTGCGAGACCTATAATATAAAATGAAGAGAAATGAAATTTTATTGGTCATACTTTATCCCTGCCATGTCTCTATCTATATGGAAAATATTTAGTACATTTTCAGAAAATTAGAAAATTATTAGTATTTTGATATGCCATTGGGATCTGAACATGACAATTTGCTTAGACTAATATACAGCACTCTCTAGTTATATAGTTTGGTACTGTTTCCCTTTATATTTTGTACTATTGGTATGGACATTTATCGATCACTATTCTATATTCGCATATAATTGCAGTTAAGATGAATACAATCAAGTTACGGCACTCAATACGAGCTTAGTGATCAATCGAAATATCGAATCATATATCGAACACAAAGAATAGATTAGGGAACTTTGCCGAAGGAGCACTTAACATCATCGAGTTAATAAATGTGTTTTCCATAAGAATCTCTTGATGGTTATATTTTATTGGAATAGAGAAACAGTAATTGTAGCAAAAATGGTTCGATTTGCATCATTAAGTACAAACTTTGACATCGTATAGTAAACATATGGAAAAACTAATCAATGTTTCATTTGGTTGTTAAGCTTTCACTTATCTTGAAAACCTACACACTTTTGTTTCACGCGTGGATACACTAATGAGTCTATGCATTATTCTACTTGGTCCAGTTTGGATCGGCCCGATTCAAATGGGCCAGAGTGCTTGTGGTACAGTTAGATGCCAAAGTGCTTGTGGTGCAAATTAGATTTAATTTGTGGAAGTATCAACGCACAAGGATCCAAAATTCCAAATTATATTAACTTGTAGCCCAATTAGTTTTAATGGAAACATGACTAACTATTTCATGCGGGTTGATATAAGATACCATGGGGGAAAAAGATTTTCATTTTGTTTTTGGCTTCTAACCATTGACAACATTAACCATAAATCAAAAGAACAACACAAAAAAGGGACATACAATAAAACACTTACTTATTATAGTAACACATAATCTCTGTGTTACACACAAATTTCAAGCCAAAAAAAAAAAACACATATAATTAGTTAGTAACATTCGTAAAGTTTAATATCCATCTTAACTCGGAAATACTTAGCGCCTTGGAATAGATCTGTCACAAAGGTAGCGATCCCACGAGCCATGAAGAAGTCACCTGTCCCACCAACGACTGATAGATCTCTTGTCGGCTCCATCATCAAATCCGCACCCATTATGTTCAATGTCCCTTTGTGTTGAGTTGAGTTAAACACCAGCGTGTAACAAAACCAAGCATTGAAGTCCATCTTCATGTCATAGAAATAGAAGCCTTGTGCACGAGCTACGGGTTCCGAGAGATAGTTCTTGTCCATCGTTATTGGGTCGTCGAATATCACAAACTTACCGAACTTGAAGTTTCCTAGCCCTGGAGGGCTCACGATGGCGGCCGAGGTTGCGTTTGCTACATTGTCACCATCGTAGAGGATGTCGTGGAAGTAGAAGGAGAAGTGTTTGCATGGTTTTTTCTGATCAAGTGTTCTTCGTGATCCGAAAACAGTATCAGAGAAAAGTAAAACCAATAAGAAGAATGAGAAGAGGGATTTGAAGAGTTGTTTCTCTATTGGAGATGCCATAGTTAGCTAGAGGCTGGTGTGTAGTGAGTTGTGTTTAAATGACGAGGGCTTGCACCCATTTATATAGAAGTATCATTTGTTTTAATATAGATAAAATATTATTTGGATAACAGAAAGAATTAAAAAGTTTGAAGACACAGCTAAATGGGTCGTTGATGTTTGGTCAAAATTTTATTTAAAAGAAATTAGAGTGGAATATAAGGTTTTAAGTTCATGTATAGGGACAAATTAAAAGCGGGGTTGGTGATAACTATAAGCTACAACTTAATTCACTTTTTCGATAGAAATAATTTGTATGTTGACAGAAAATAAAAAAGACTGGATAGGTTTAATGATTTTATATGTACTATATATATTTAACGTTTGGTGAGTCCAACCTAAAAGTATAAAGTCGACGGCTAGCTGATAACACAACAAGTTGAAGATTATTCTAAATTATTTGAAAATAATTTTAACACAAAAAATAAAGTTTTACACGAAATTGGAAAAAGCAAATCAATTATTTAAAAACTCTTTGGGAAGTATTGCCTTAAAATAACGGAACACCCCATCACTCATGTGCGGTGCATATGGTGAAAATTAGGTAACGTGTAAAACAAATCACGTTCAAGCTTTGCTTCTAAGATTGCTTCACAAAAATTATACGTTTAGTATATTGATCATTAATTTTAGTGATACACTTACTAGAGATCGACACTAATTAACATCAAACCAAAAATCTAACAACTTTGAAATTAAAGTAAAAAAAAAAAAAACTAATAAATGAAAAAAAATTGAGATTTTGCTCCTCAAAATTCCTTTCTCTTGAATCATCTAGCAAGAGTTATCATCTAGTTCGAGCGATATGCCAAGATTGATGTGATAGGAATTTTGCATAGAAAAACAAAACTTGAAACTTCAACGACGGTAGATTCATAGAGGTGTTTATTAATTACTTAGTATTGTTAGAGTATTTTAGGTATATAAATGTTATAATTATACAAAAAATAAAAAATTATACAATTTAAATAAAGTTAAGAATTTAGTTCATTTAGAGTATTTTATGTATATAAATGTTAAAATTATACAGCGGCATGCGCAATTGCTCATACAGAGCAATTATTCTCTATATCGCTTTACTTTACGTATAAGACTAACATATAAATTAAAAATTCTTCGAGAACTTTATAATCAACTAATTCATTTAAGAAATCGTATTTTCTCATATTTAGTTTTAAAATAGTAGTATTAGTCAATAATATACATGTCACTAACTCCTTCCTAACACATGACTACATGAGTAAAAAAAGCAAAAACGTTAAAAGGTCAAACAATATGATTTGATTCTAAAAAGAAAAAAGAGTTCAAAGGGATTTAGTTGCCTAACTCCTCATTTGTCCCTTACTGACTTCAACGTAGACCCATGTCGATACTAGATTAGCTTCTAAACCAAGTATGTTTTAGCTTTTAACAACTAAGACAACGCATATATAACAAAGTAAGAAACTTTCACAAAAAAATCTTATATATATATATCCTTCAAATACAGGTTTGGAAAGAAAACTGCTTTGAGATTTTGTGAACATGAGTACTCAAAGAAACTAATAAATCTGCATAAAATCAGAACTAAAGTTTTGTACAAAGCCTTTGAAAATGGGTAAGATAAACGGAGTTGAATACCAAACCACACTTGCCATGTCATGAATTTGTCCGTAGACTATAAAAGTCTTGGTTGTACTCGGTGTCGTGCTCATGTTAATTTCTATTTTTATTTTAATAAAGATCATTATAATTTTTTTTCTGAAATTAAGACAATTTTAATTAAAGAGATTATTAGGATTACAATATAAATACATATGGAATAAAAGTGATTAGCGCGAAAGCCTATTTCCTTAGTACGAATCGGTCTTGAACCACTACTAGAGACTAGTGTTTGAATTCGAATGCCTCAAAATTAATATATATTACCTAAGACTTAAGTAAAACCATTTTTGTCACAAAATACAAGCAAGTACTTGGTTTTATTCTGATGCATGATTTATCATTTGCTACAAAATTAAGCCCGTAATTTATTTTACACTGATACATGCTTTCTATCATTCTCAAAGTTGCAGTTCAAGCATCAGTCTTTCATATTTGGAAACAGCTGAACAATGTACTCCACAACCAGCAGTACATCTTTCTTCTGTCTATTTTCAAAAACATTGACCGTGAAGTGCGAAACACCATCACGGCTCGGAAACATAGAACCCGCTGAAAAACTTTATGTTTCTTTGGCTGCAGTAATTCTCAAACCAATTTTACCTTATTGTAACCGTGTTTTATTTTTTTGCCAAGGTTTACTCTACTTTTGGGCTTTGCTATATGTAATCCTTAAACTTTTGTTTGATTATGATATTAACATTTTTAGAAAAAAAAACGCATGATCTATAAAAGAAGTCAGGGCTATGGTGCATGATTTACATTTTTTTTTCTCTCTTCTTGCTCTACAACACACACTTACATATTCTAGGACAACTGAATACATAATTAGCGAAATACCCAATGTATTTTATCAATGTTTTGGCCCATCATCGTATCTAGGTGAATATTTTGAGATATATCCTCGTATGTTGCACGAATCCTATAAAAAAAAGGATCATTCGTGATCAGAAATCTCAAAACCAATATGCTATTGACATCACCGAAACATTATAAATTTATAAATTAAACAATTAGTGTGCAGCCTAGCAAATTATACATATTAGTATGAACAACAAACAGATTCGATGTCGACATAAAAAGTGATGAAACACATCATCACAGTTCACACGTCAGAACGCATATTTGATTAGGCAAACAAATTAAATCTTGTCAATTAAATTCCATGAATTCCAACACCAGATCTAAAATAAAAACGATTCCCCAAAAATAGCCGTCAACCACAAAACATTCCTATAAACTTGACAATTAAATTCCATGAATTTTTTTGGTTAAGTTATTTGACCAAATAAAACAATTTGGCATCGAATTAACTTCAAATTATTAGCACCAAATCAACTTCAAATTGACACATGAACTGATGACCAAATAAACTTCCACTTGAATTTCTTTCGTAATTTTTTTTTTTGTTAACTACAAATATTTTTTTTTTACTAATAATGGACTTTATAGTTATGAATTTGTGTTTCTCCCTTGACTCCTGTTAGTTGTGAAATAAAACTTTAAAACCAAATCCAAATGAAACAGAGACTTTGCCATACACAAATCATATATTCGGAATATTTACAATATGAAACACATGTCATCATCATACAAGCCAATCTTTTGACATTTCGAATCACAGAATACCAAAGAGAAAAACCATTAAGGACTCTCAGAATCTTCAACCAATGACTTTTCATTCATGACGTCCTTCGAGAGCGAAGGAACACGGCTAGCAATGTACTGTTGCACCACCAATACTGAGGCTACCGTCGAGACACTTTCACTTGCCGTTAACAAATTCCCGATCGGTCCAAGCTCAGGAGTGTCGCTTCTTTCCACGTGTAACCCCGACGCCACAGAACCTTCAGGTGACTTCCCCACCAAGAAAAGATTGCTTTTAGAACACTCTTTGATAGCTTCGAAAACTTCCTCGTGAGATTTCACGATTTTCTCTTCGTAAACGATTAGAGATTCGGATTCCAAATTAGACAGAGAACTTTCTTGTTCTTTAATCTTTGCTTTAAGCTCGGTTATAGCTTCTATATCAACCAATCTTGTTTCCACTGAGCATGATGCATGATCTTCGCTTATCTCAAGCTTTACGTTTTCCGGTTTAAATTCCTCGCTAGGGATAAACCGGACAACGTTTAAACTTATCCCTGGATGCTCCGCCATACGCATCGCGAACGCTAACGCCTCCCGATCATCATTCCCTCCAAAAAACAAAACCGTTATAACCAATGAGAAGTCACTAGACGCTACACGAGTCGTACCACCAAGTCCACGATCAACCAGAATCGCAACAGAACATGAAGCTTCTTCCATAACCTTCTTGTTAATCCAACGGTAATCGTTCCGAGTCGTCTCCCATGTTCTGTCCAGCCTAACGTGTTTATGAAACGGAAGAATCACCATAGCAGTGCTTTTGCGTGTCGCGCTTTGGCATATATCCTCATGAATAGTCGCCATCGCTGAGATTGCCGTCATGGGACGCACAGAGACACGGCTGAGTCTTCGGAAAGCCTCAAATGCGACCACCACCATGTCGGAAGAACTATCGTTCCCTTTGTTCCAGAAAGGAAGACCATTTTTCCTGACTTTATGAGCCATGAGTACAGCGGATGACCTCTCGGAAAGCTCCATAAGATGCATAGCGTAGACCGATAGAGTTTCTTTGCGGTTTGAGCCTCGGGATGCTTCTATGAGGTTGACGATTGTTGGGATGTTCATTATGCTTTGGAAACAGAACATGAGACGGAGAGGTTTGTTGGACTTCTTTGTATCCTCGATTGTTCGGTTTTGGTAATCACCTTTGGCTAAAGATTTACCCGGTTTATACACTGCAAGAACTAGAGGAGTTGTCATGAACGTGGTGAAAATCGCCATAAGAACCATTATTGCGAATACTTGATCATTCAAAACCTGTGACAACACATAACATAAATTCAAGTTAAAATGCAATTTTTGTGTGTAAAATTTGGTTTTAAAGTATAAAATTTATGGACTTACCCCTCTGTCTTTACCGATGTTGAGGACAATGAGCTCAACAAGGCCTTTTGTGTTCATCAAGAAACCAAGTGCTAAAGACTCGTCAAGGGGAACTTTGCAGTAAAGCGAAACGAGAACTGTACCAACGATTTTACCAAAACAAGCATTGAAAATAACCAAAACCAAGAGTCCCCAAGACTGAGCTCCTTGAATCGTCGCCACATCCGTTTTCAAACCGCTTGAGACAAAGTAAAGTGGCAAGAAAAGACCTGACACGAGATCCTCAACTTTCTCAACCAGAGCATTCGCAAAATTACCTTCTTTAGGGAAAATAACCCCAATCACAAATGCACCGAACAGCGCGTGGATGCCAATCAAGTCAGTGACAAAGCTAGCAGCAAGAACAATACCTAACGTGCAACACACGTAAAGTTCGTTAACTGGTTCTCCCTCAGGACAACGTTTAGCAATCAACTTAATTCCCGGTTGCACGACAAAGATACAGAACAAGACGAAACCGCACCCCGCGAGAAACACCCACAGAGATGTGAGAGGAGAGTTCCCGTCACCCGAGAGAGCCACTGCGAGAGCAAGGAGAATCCATGCTGCCACATCATTAACCGCAGCAGCAGACAAAGCAATCTTTCCGACATCAGTGGTCAGAAGCTTGATCTCAGCTAGAATTCGTGCCAAGACTGGAAAAGCGGTGATGGAGAGAGCAACCCCCATGAAGACAAGGAAAGGAGCTTTACTGACTCCATCAGCAATGGAACTGCGGAGAGCAAACGATGTTCCAATACCGAGGATAAAAGGAAAAGTCATTCCAGCTAAAGCGATCGAGAGAGCTCTTTTTCCGGTTCGTTTGAGGGATTTAGGATCGAGCTCGAGACCAACGAGGAAGAGGAAGAAGATGAGTCCTAAATTTGCAAGTGTGTCTAAGACCGTTAAACTCTTCGGTGGGAAAATAGTAGTGAGATACTTTGAACTTTTCCCGAGAGCTGATGGTCCAAGTAATATTCCACCCTAGTCACAACAAAAAACATAACTCAAACTTAATGACATTATTTTTCTGAATAAATCAATGTAATAATCAAATGAGATATAATCCACCAAAACCACAACATAAAACTAAAAGTTAAATACGTTATAATTCCAAAATTAATAATGTTATAATCAGTGATTCTGTGTTTAATTTTTTTAGTGTATTATTTGCCTAGTCATATAATAAAGAAAGTAATTATACATGGATTATCTATGACTTAATCAAAAGTTAACATCGTCATATTAGTATTTTATTCCAAATGTTGGAATTAATCACTGGCCACAAGATTCATAGGAACGTGGATGCAAACATAGATATTATAAGATATTAATGTGTGTGCGTGTAAGCCTGTTTATAGGAAAGAAAAAAAAGATACTCTTAAAGCTTAACGTGTTAGCGAATTATGTGGAAGAAAACGAATATTCTGATGAAAGTTCCTACGATAGCTACGTCATATAAATAAACCCGACGACTAAATCAGAATAATAATTGGAGCTAAACTAGTCTTCTCAATGTAAAATTCCAAAAAATCCCGTCACCTGATCGAATAATTGATCAAACTGGCAATAATATCTTTTGACTATTAGACCCCAAAATGGATAATATAAGATGAATAATATAAACATTGACCCCCCAAAAAAAAAACAAATTGAACCCGAAAAAAAGAAAGAGAGAAACGTACGACAATCTCGGCGATGACACGTGGCTGCCGGAGAGGACGGAGGAGAAAAGCAAGAAGACGGGTGAGAAGAAGAACGATACAGATCTGGAGTATGAGAAGAGGCAACGCATGCTCCAGAGGATTCTCCCCTTGGAATACTCCATTTGATGTTGCTTTCATTGGCCCTGGACATGTTGTTCCATTTGTTCCTCCCATGACCTATAGTTTCCAATTATTATCATCAACTATTCATATTTTTTGCATTTCCAGGGGAAAAATATGCACATGATAGATCTTTGGATTCTTTCTATTGACTTCTCAGCATTATCATTGATAAAAAAAAAGAGAGTTGTATTATGGTTCCCTATTAGTCAATATAGAAGAAACGTAACAAAGAAGGTGCATGTTACACGATCATCGATTATTGTGTTACTTAAAAAAGATCAGGATTGAAATATAATATACTAGTTTTGGATGGATAGAGATGAAGATATACTCACCGGATAAGTGTAGATATATCTGAATTTAATAAAAAAAACAGATATGTTTCCGTTTATACTTGGTTGATCTATAAGATCTGAACGAAGGGATTATACGGATTTTGTGATTCTTGTTAGTGAAATTTGGAACTCTTTTATTTATCTGTTTCTGGATTAGGACTTGAGGTTAAGGAGGAGTGATGATATGTTAGTAAGAAGCGGATGAAGATGTATCAGACTCGTTTACTAGGGCTCTTTATATAGCCTGGCAAGTCTCTTAAAATACCGATTTTGCCCCCTTTTGCGCGGGAGTTACTTTTTTCTTCTTTTTAAGTTTTATAAATAATAAGATAGAAAACATTATCTTGCGGCTAGGATTGGCAACTAGCAAATTGATTTCCTTTAACTAATTTGGTGACTAATGATTCTGAATTTGGACGGTTTTTACTGTAATTGTCATTTTAGTTCTCATATCGTATACTCTAAATCATGGAACTTGTTATTTGTTAACCATGTGCCATGATACATAGACATGATCATAATTAACCTCAGTTATTTCATCTTAAGCATGTACACCTTAATTAATTAGGTTTCGCCATCACTAATTCATTCTTTCTTTAGACCCCAAGATATAAGATTTTCACATCATCTTAGTCTTAGATTTAATTTCACCATATGTTTGTATATAATGCATTTTCGTCTCATTATAAGACATTATCACTACTGTGAGCTATTTGATTCCAATTCCCACATACAATTTTTATATTCACTTATAAAATATGAGATTCTTACAAACTCGAGATCATTGTATGCATGTTCTTCCGGGTGTCTCTCTTTGACGATGGTGCGTTCATATGTCAACATCTGATTCGTCCTCTCCTACAAGCAAAATTTACCACTATCATATTGAAAATATCTTTTAAAAATAATACAAATATAATATATCATTTTATGAATTAAGATGACTCGGAAATTCGTTGGATATTTTAGAAAAAAAATTGCAAGTCTTATTTGTATACGTACGTGCCACTTGTAAGATAAGCCCAAAATTACAGTCTTTATTTCTTATCTCGGCATTCACATTTCAGAAATTAGAGCCACCTAAAGAAGAAAGCAAATAAAATAGTCAAAGTTAGACTCTTCTGTAAAAAGATCTCAAATGTATCTATTGTCTCTCTCTATCTCTTATTAGTTGTCGCCGTATGCCACCATCTCACACCTTTCTAGCGAAGTTAAGTTGACCAAATTAAGTTTCTTAATCCAGTTTATCCTTGCTCTTAAGCACACAATGATTAATGAATTTATAGATATATTACCATTTATCTCGTACATGCACAAAAAGTATATGACTAAACACTCTTAGTGTTTTAAAAAAAGAGACTTAAACACTCTTAAAACATAAACACCAACCGACCACCATTTTTATATGTACATATCCCTATTCAAATAAAGTAAATGTGATTAAGGTCTCAGTAGCACAAATATATGAATAAGACATTAGTTTGAAAATATTATTTTGACAGGTAGTTCAACCTATCATATGGGATTACTACATATAGTGAAAATATACATTATCCATACTCAATTTACATTCCACGTTTCACTTAATGTATATGACAGACAGACAGAGATCACATATTTTAACTATAGAGATTTGTTTGACCGAAATAATAAAAAGATAGAGAGATTAAATTAAACTCAAATTAACCCCACATCCTAATTACTAAAATATAATTATTGGTACCTGAATGAACCAATCTTTTTCACATGTTCGGATTTGATGAAAAAAATGTGAAAACATTTAAATTGAATCCGTTTTACTAATGTTTTCGAACTATCATGATTTCATTTTCTTTTTTTCTTTTTTTTTTCATATTCAATTTTCTGTTAAGTATAAGAATTTGAAATCGTTACTGTATTAAGGAAAACACGTGTTAACCAACAAAAATTATAATTAAGAGGTTGTGTATACTAGTTCCCCAATGCTCATCAAAACAAACTCAGAAAGAGGAGTACTCCAATTTCATATACAGTATATCTCTCTCCAACTTTATGAATCTCGTTGACAAAAAAATTATGAAGGTTTACATTCCATATTGTGAATGTGGAAGGGCTTAGTTACATCCAAAAACTAATTATCAATCAGTGCAGTAATACATTTACATTATTTACTTAAATTATGTATCTTACATTTCTCATATGAACTTATAACGTGTTCTTTTGTTTAGTGATTGAATATTTGTATCGAGTCAACTTGGATAATTCTACATTATGGAGGTTTTATATATATGATTTTTTTTTTCTGTTAATCAATGAGTAGAGGAACAATGATATATATTCAATTCGATGAGTTGGGGTCCATATTCCATTTGACCTTTTGTTATTTTTTATTTTTTATGAATACGTTTTAACTTTCAACCCATCAAAGTAAAAATCTTATATATATTTTGCCATAAACATAGAATTCCAACCAAATCTTTACATAATGAGTTTTATCCACAGCACCTTTATCCAAAATTTATAAACATCTTTCTATAAATATGTGATATCATCAATTGAATATGTAATAACCTAAACATATATACGACATTATATATATATTTTTTAAACAACAAAACCATTCTTTCTGCCAGCATAATAAAGTATATATCTTAATATATTTGAAATGTTCATCAAAAGAACTTAAAACGTTATTTAAAATACCATCAATCATACTTGGAAAGTCAGATTCCAAATTCAATGTATTATCGTTTGATAAGTTAATGTCAATGCTTGGTTGATTGAACATATAAAAAATGTTGGTTTATTATTGGATCACTTAGAAAAATTAGTAAATTGAACGGGAAATAACAATAAGGGTACATAAACTATTGTCAGATTCTTGTCGAATGTCTTCTAAAATCATAAACTATACCATATATATGGTCGAGTAATATGTTTAACATATATAACACTGATTAACATAAACTATTAATTTATACCAAAAGTTTGGGATATCAATGACTCAAATAAATATGTAAGAGTTCGCAATCAGCAAGCAAATTAAGTATATGTTAAGATGATAAATGGCATATACAAAAATAAATAGTGGTACCATACTCTCATGTCTGATCTACGTTGTGGCTATGCAGTGTGCACACCTGTTACGTGTGTCTGTCATGTTGAAATGGTAAACCACCCAAAATATTTAGATAAGAGTGTTTTTCTAAAATGGAATCTGAAAGGAGATACTATTTAATTTAAGAAATTACAAGACGGCAAAACTGCGTATAATAGTTTAGTGGTTTTGGAGTTCCGGACACGTGGGAGGACATCAGATTCTAGTGACACGTGGATGTGTAACGTTTCGACCATACAAAAAGGTTCAAAGTCATCATGATGATTAGTTATTAAATATATATACTTTCGTGGTCTATGAATCGCTTTCATCCGACAGTGTCAACCAATATACTTTGATAATTAAAACCTTATAGCCGACTTTTTAAAAATGTTAAACAACATCACAATTCGTTTTAGATTTCAACTTTGGATTTTGGATAAGATAATCCTATTCGGGCAATTCCTTAATCTATCGTGAGAAAAGAGAAATTAAGTTCAGTTTTTCGTTTTTTGGGGTCTAATTCTACTATAGATTCATATTAACTCAAATCCAATTTTCTAAAATTTATCCTTTTTTAGTTAAATTTTTTCACGGTTACGTTATGTATCATCAATCATGTCAAATACATCCTAACGATCATATATGTCATTAACATGGTGATCATAGATACATAAGAGTATAAGACTTTTCCGGGCAATCAGTGATTAGGTTATCATGCATGACGTAGTTATATACATTTATTTATTTTGTACATCAACTTGGCCTACCTAAGAATCCCATTCTTACCTCACTCTCTACCAGATAATCACATTGATACGTCCAAGGGTTGTGATTGGTGTTTAGTAGAGTATTCTCACTAGGGAGAAAGAAAAAAAAAAGGGGGTAAAATGAAAAAAAGGGCAAACTAAAAAGACATTGAAAAATACAAAACCACAGACACGAAAACAAAAGTAAAAGCTTAAACTAGAGATCAAAAGAAACAAACTTGTCGAACTTACTCATAAATCAAAATGAACAAAGTCAACCATAAAGATCAAAGGGCAACACACGTCCGCTTTGTAGCTAACGAAGCTAAAGTACCTCTCAAAACAACAACAAAATTTATATTCCTTCTAAATAATCACTTTTTTGTACTAGTTGGTTTCATTGAACATTGTATTAAAGCCTATAAAGAAGAACAATGTCTACGCTGGAACTGAAAGTGTGTGTGACTACTGGCTACAGCCTTTGCAAATTGCTTACGGGTCCATTCCATTAATGGGCCTCATTTTAAAGCGTATAATGGGTTTAACCAGGCCCGTTATTCTTATAGAATAATATATTGTTCATCTCTCTCTGTTTTCCTCTTCCTCTGAGTAATTCAATCTGTTGATCTTAATATTTTTCCAAGTCTTCGTCTCTCTCCATTTCCGTGCTTAAAGCAGGTAAATTTCTTCTCTCTGTCTCTCCTAGATTTCTGGGTTTTGATAGATTTGTTTACACATTTGTCGCTAGATTGTTCTCATTTCTCAAACCAGTTTGTACAATTTAGGATTCTAGATCTTATTTGATTCAATGTTAGATCAGAGTTCTACTTGTTTTGATCCTGAATGCTGAATTTGGTTGCTGGGCTGAACAGATCTGATTTGACTCTTCGAACAGAGTTGTGATTTGAATCTGTATAAATGTATTTTATAAACAAAGGGTGATCGCATCTTATGCTCGATCGGATCACTGTTTTAGATTCATGTGTTTGTTTGTAAAAAATGCGTACACTTTGTTAAAGTTCACATTTTTGGAGTTTGACTTCTCACATAATCATGTGATCATCAAACTAATTGAATGATCTGAACTGTTCTTAAAGAAAAAAAACAGATTCTTTTTGAGGTTTTGAAGAAAACATGGAATCCAATCATGGAGGAGGGATCCAGCAATTGCTTGCTGCTGAACACGAAGCTCAGCAGATTGTCACTGCGGCTAGGAACGGTATTTACAAGCTCCTTCCTTATATCGCCTTTCAGTCTGAAACTTTAGAATCGTTAAAGGTCTTGCATTTGATTTGTTTACTCATCGTTACATGTTCTTATAACAATTCTGGTTTCTACGTGAATGTCTTAAAAGCATGATGGTGTAATGTTAGTACCTTGGTGATAAGAGTGATGACATAATGACTTAGTTTGATTAGCATTTGATTGTAACAAAGAGCTCTCTAGTGATTTAGCTAGCATAATTGGAACCAGTTGACACTAAATGAATGACAGAAATTGCAACTTGTTATTGAGAATGTGGATGTGTTTTTATGCCCAGCAAAAATGACAAGACTGAAGCAAGCCAAGGATGAGGCTGAAACAGAGATTGCTGAGCACAGAACCAGTACAGAGCAGGGTTTCCAGAGGAAACTTGAAGCGGTAAAATTTCAAACTTTATCTTAAGCCACTACAAATGTTTTCTTTTAGACATCCTGGTTGGTTCGAACACTTGTTATTGATGAGAAATGTTGAATGTGAAAACAGACAAGTGGAGATTCAGGTGCAAACGTGAAGAGGCTTGAGGAAGAGACTAATGCCAAAATCGAGCAATTGAAGAACGAAGCTTCGAGAATTTCCAAAGATGTTGTGGAGATGCTTCTGAAAAATGTGACCACAGTGAACAACTGAGTATATCACAAGGCAACCATCGAGTGTAAAATGGTGTGAAGTGTAACTTTTGAGTGGATATGTTCATTCCTTTTTGTATTGTTATGTGGATCACAGACGCAACTATTGCCATTGAATTTCAATTTATGTCTTGAATTATTGTATTCGTTTCTCCAAAAGTTGCTTATGACTTTTGTGTTTGTAATAAAATTGAGAACAAAGGAGTCCACTGGATTTTGTCTCATCAAGAAGATTGCAAATATAAAAACTCTTGATAAGAGGGCAGAGAGGCCCTAACTTCGACTCGGGTAAACATAAAATAAAAAAATGTGAATCTTCGAAGAATGCTGACGGTGAATCAGTTAGAACCTCAAGAATTTGGAGCGTGAGGATCACATACACACCTGGTATGTGATTGTGATCATTGTTCACTAATCTTGATGGAGGTGGTCAATGGTAAGTTTTTGAGCTAAGGACAATGCGGTATGGGTCCTCCCATCATTCTTGATCAGATACTTCACGAACTAGTTCATGGCCTCTTTTTAAATTATGTTCATGGTTCTGGTCATTAAGTTGGTCTTAGTATATATGATTGGGGTATGGTAGGTTTCTCTAATCCGTCGGCTGCTTGTCCGGGGCTTAGGCTCGCATCATTTTTTCCAATCCCTTACCGTTGTAGTTTAAAACCATATACTGAGTGATGGAAACGTATTTTAATACTCACTCTTGTCAAAATTCATTATCTTTTCCAGGTAAATGATATCTAACTAGTTAAAATGTTTATTCGAATCAACTTCTTTCTATTTGCATATGTTATTCTACTTTTTATTCTCTTACCTATACTATATCTTCTTTTTATAAAGCTTAAATAACTTCAATAAAACAAATATCTCTGAAATATCAAATTTTAGTTATTTTTCAAGAATTTACTTATTCATATAAAAGTGTATACTATATGACAACAAAACAATCAGAAAGAACAATGGTTTGATATATTATTAACGTATCATCAAGAATTTCTTAGATTTTTTTTTTCTCATATAAGAAACAAAAGAAAAGTAAATATTGGGTAAAAAAGGAATAAAAGGATATAGAGTAGTAGTAAGTAAAAAAGTAAAATAAAAATAGACTAATAATCTATAGGTATACAAGTTTGTAGATGAGAAAAGGGAACTATCCGGTCTAAGCCTCTACACATTAAATAATTGACAGTTTCCAACATTATCTTAGTTTGTGTCCAAGTAAGTCCACGTACCAATGAAGTTAATAAAAATATTGAGGCAATTTTTCCTTATTTTTTATTCTACAAAATTTACCTCTACAGTTCAAAACATTTGCAGCTTATAAAAACCCATCACTACTTTTGCATTCTTGTATCCATAGTGTATTTCCTCGCATCTACCATCTACTATTTTCTACGCCTCTCTCTCTTTATCCCTCTATCTCTTTCTTCATCAAATCTTCTTTTGTTCAAAGTCTCTCTCATCATTTTTCTCTATACACATACATGCATCCACATACATACATACATATACCATCATCTTCTTTTCTCATCTCTAGTTTTTGTTTATAAATTTTGTTCCAAGGATCTGTATCTCTCCAATAAAGATACATACAAATTATTGTTGTCATAGATCTATTAGAATTGCTTTAACTTTTATATGAGATCTAGGATTTCTTCCTTTTCTTTCAAAATTTGCTGCATATTTTTCAAAATCATGATTTATCGCTTGCTAGGTTCTAGATCCATGCAAATTTAGAGTATTTTTACACACACACACGCTTGGACACAAGTACATACATGTAGTTTTCTTTTATGTGGTGAAAAGTACATAACATGTAGTTTATAGTTACTAGTCGCTATATAATTTAAAATTGATGTTATAGGAATATATGTACGGAGAGAGCTTCCTTGAGTCCATTCACAGGTCGTGATATGATCCAATTAGCTTCCGACTCATTCATCCAAATACCGAGTCTCACCAAAATTGGAACAAGACTTGTTAAATGAATGAATGATGCGGTAGACAAATTGGATCATTGATTCTCTTTGATTGGACTGAAGGGAGCTCCCTTTCTTCTTGGTATTCCGATTTTCTTGGTTAATATCTCTTATGCTTAAACATGTAGTCGATGCAAGCTTATATGTAAATATATATTTCTAATAAAATTAACATTTTGGGTTTCCCTATGTTTCAGGCATCTCCTTGCACAGGAGAAGAAGAATATGACCGATTCCAGATATTCAAATCTGGTATATCTAGATGTCCTCATACCTCTCTGTATTAATATATGTAATCTTCACAATATCTTCTCTCCCTCCGGTTGCCATCGTTCTAGGTTAACAAAAATTTGAACCCTAAATTGCAAATTAGGTTTTTACTTTTGTATTTCATTACCAGTTCTCAAGGAAAGAGACGATGTGTGTGTATAAACATGTATGTGTAATGTTTTTGATTTCATTTTTATTTCACTCTCTCTCCCTTTGAGTTATTATTCTCTGGGAATTAGCGGTTGCAATTTTCAAGTAGGGTTTTGTCTATTATTGAGATGATGGCTAGGGTTTAAGTGTAATTAAAAATATATTTGTATAAAAAGGAAGCAAGAAAGATGGCGACAAACTCATGAGGTTTTGTTTCTCTTGGGGTTTGAAGAGTTAACACTGCAGCAACAAGTTCCCATAATTTTCATTTTTTTTTACACTTCCCAATTATGGTCCTCCCTTTAATGACATTCTTTAGAGTTTTTAAAAATATTATTGTTTCGATATTTACACTAAATATCACTTTTTAAAACGCTACGGTTTCTCTTTTTTTCTAATCTTAGAAATTCAATTTTGATTATAACGCTAAATTATTCAACATTTTTTTGTTTATGTTCCAAAATTTTGATGTAAATGTTACTAACATTTGCAATTTTGCATCAATTATGTAACGGCTTATATTCACCACCTCTAATTACGAACAATTTTTCCTATGTTCACATGTTAACTTTCATATATACGTGTCAATGTCTGTCTACATATCCTGTCACATTATTTCACTTCTTCTTTTTTAACACGTTTCTCTTTATTTTGTTTGAACCCACAACAATTATTTTCTTTGTGTAAATAAAAATATATATTTTTCCTTTGTTTTTTTTTGTCATCTATATTTTTTCCTTTGTTTTGAAGGAAATGATAGGAAAACCTAATACTATATAAAAAATAAAATAAGCATATGATTTGACCCTTCCAATTATGCCTAAACATCAAAAACAATATTGGTTACATAGTATATATTGGAAAGAAAAAAACTTTCTAATTTTGAAGATGTGAATAAAGAAATCAGAAAGTTCATTAGTATATCTTTAATTCTTTTGTTTGATGCTGCCTAATGAAGTCAAAGGTGGGCTGTTTAAAACGCCTAAGATGAAGCTTTGGACCTAAAGCTACGTCGTTTCATTGAACGAATTGAAGCTTGTCGACGTAGGAGCCTAGGAGGCCACTCCCTAGGGTTTTGCTGCAGAAACTGGTATTGTATTACATACCTCTTTTGTATACGTATCATATGTATATACGTATCTAGATGTACATGTGTTTAATCAGTGTCAATATTTTAAATAACTCCAATGATTGATACTTTGATAGTTTGATCAATAATAACTCTAGTATCAACAATCTATATATTTGTTATATATCTTCTCCACACAATCTTGCATTCGAGACAACTTAAGCTTTGTAAATATCAAATATTATATATGTCATATATGTTCTCCACATAATCTTTACATTCGAGATAACTGAAGCTTTGTTAATATCAAATATTTTGGCAGATTAAACAAAATGGAGATGAACATATATATAAGGCATGCATACAAAGATTCAGTGAAGATCGGGTGTATGCGAACATATAAGTGAGGATCTTGATTGATAACCTAACGGCAAATGAATGAGAAGTGATCATCATATGAATATAATCATCAAACTCTAAGCAGTCACACAAGTCATGTAACCAATTTGTATAATTTGGGTGTAATTTTCTGTTCAAAAGATTTAATTATTTCATTGTAAAAAATAATTATGTCGATGTCAGTAAAACATCAATTTAAGGAAAAGCTCTGTCTCTCGTGGAAATTTGGATGCCTAGTGATATAAAAATGTTACGTATATGTTTGGAATCTATAGACACATATTAGCTTCTTTTTGATGAAGAGACACATTTAGGTTATAACCCTTTTGCTTTTGATTAATATATCCCATAAAACCCGTGCTTTTACTCTAGTTTTAGCCTTTTGGTAGTTGCACATGCAATATAATAACCTATCATTTCAGATTAATCGATTCTTGGTTAACATTCATGCATATAAACTATTTGGCTGGGGAGACATTCTAATAAAAATCAATGCCATAACCATCCATAGAACTAATAAAATCTTATATATATTGAAATATAGATTCATCTCTAAGTCATGTTTGACTAGCGTTAGAAAGAAAAAGAAAACAATTTGATTGTTTAGTGATGAAGCAAGCTTCCATTTTCAAAGATATAATCATTGTTAGAACTTAGAACAGTTGTAATGGTAATATTCATGTAGGTAAAAAACACGTCAAAACCATCACTAACAACAAGTCCCATTCACGTGACTTACTTGACCCAAATGCAAACATACTTGACCCGACCTGTATGGCCACTATGCTACAGACGTAATTGCAAATTTTTAAATTATGTATAATTGTGAAAGTATAATCAAGTGTAATTTCTTGCAAAAAGAAATGGGAATATCATCACATCAGATTCTCGGTGGAGTGGAGACCAAAAGTAAAACATAATAAAATAAACCTGCTAGCTTGATTTTGTGTCACAACTTTAACAAGATAATTTTTTTTTTTTGTCTAATCAAACTTTTTTCTCATCTGTCTATCGGCACATCTAGTCTCATGCCACTCCTTTTCTTCTCCATCTATCATTTCTTGTAGTACGATTTTTTTTTTTTTTATATATAAAACTTTTTTTCTTGTTCAATGTTACCATATAAAGTATGATTGTTATTAAGAACTGGTTAGAAATCAACCGTTCGTACTGTTACCAATTGGTGTAACAGTTGTAAATTTAAGTGAAGTTAAAACCTTTATTTTTGGTCCATGACGGCAAGGCTTTTGTTGCCTAAAAGATTACCAATAAAACAATGGCAGAAAAATCTAGTTGAATATAGAGACTGCAGCAATAATATGAATATATGATGATACATATGTAAAAAACATACGGCAGTTATAAGCAATGAAGCATGTCGTATAATCTTTGCTAATCACAGCCATCTATCTAAATAACACTCTTTATCGTTTTAGAAACACAATCATCTTACAATAGTGCGTAAAAGTAGGCAACCAAGTATCAGATCTTGGCATCTTGGTACATAGTGTAAAACAGTCGATGTACTAATCTTAATTTGGTTTGGAGTCAGCAACTATAATTATGGTATGTTTATCTAAACTTATATATAAAAAACTTAAAAGGGATATAGAACACAGAACTCAATTATGAGAGTCATAAGGTAATTGGAGTGAAACACAAAGGGATTCAAATGCTTTTATTGGACATATAGGGTTGTCCCATGATTTGACTCTGTCCTTCTACAGCTGTCTTAATTAATCTTTTGCAATTTTAATATATCTCTTAATTGTTCTATTTCTATCCTTCAAATTTTGAGAAATAAAATAAAAAGAAGAGATATTGATAGAAAAAGTGAAGCATGGAAGAAAAAAACAGAAGTGGGAAACAAAACTGCAGAGATTCCATGAGTCTCTTGTTACTTGCTTCAGTCTTCTTGTAGTCTTCTCATAATCATATCAGCCTGTGTCACAGAACAAAATTTATATTATTTAATTTCCTGAAAAAACTGAATATTTCTAAGTTTATAAAGCTTTACTGACATCATATGATAGTTCAATGGTATAATGAATAGTTTAATTATTTTATCAAGGTTAGTTTGTTATAAATAGCATTCAAATAACAAAAAACAAAAAATACTGACTAGTTCCACTTGATCTTTCTATCATGATAACAAATATTTATTCTGTCAATTATTTTGTCTTCCCCGAAATTTTCGTTTTATCTACAACAAAGTTATATTCTCTTTACTCTTTAGGTCGTCGACGACATATATAATTTGATATGAATATGTACCTGAAAACTTGATTGAACTCTCCAAACTAACTTAATATGTGGTTTGTATATAAAATATAAAAATTTTGGTGTAAATTGTTTGGTATTGCAAATTGGGTATAGAATGTGAATGGCTTTATGTTGAGGTGAAATGGAAACACACAACTCATGGCTAAGCAAACTCTCTCTCTCTCTTACCTGTTTCATTTTTTTAAAAATTTTATTCTAAAAAGAGTGAATCCTCAGTTTTCCCCATCACTTGATATGACCATTCAGTAACATTTTTTTTTTCACTTTTTTCCATTTTTCTTTTGGTTTTACATTTGTAGTTTGATACACTTACCTATCTCCAATCTACTACTCTCAAAAATACCTATCTACTCATATACATATATATAATCTTAAGATTGATAGAATCTGAAAGTTTGGGATTCTGCAAAGTAGAGGCAGGGAATTTTACATTTCATTTTACAAAATACAGTATAAAATGACTCAATCAGCTGGCCAAAACAAACAAAAAAAACATACATAAAAAATTCAATATATGTTTTGGGTATATTCAGGCCCGTTATTATAGAGTTGGCCCATATATTCCTATGAGGATATAAGCTTAGTAGGCTCAAAAAAAAACTTTCACTTTAGGCTCAAGTGAAAAATCCAATTCATGTTGATTTGTAGTACTATTTTTCCGTTGTAAATATTTACTATGTTGACAACGAAAGCTATATTTTGTTCAAAACAATGTTTGGAACTAAACTCGATAAATTGCGTTCATACCGTTTCCGTTGTGTAAACTAATTTTCTTATATATGATATTTTTTTTATTGTTGGATCAACGAATCAAGTCTAAACATAACAGATGTTTTGTTTTCTTATGAAAAGTTTTGTAAATTTTTGTGGGGGGGTAAGAAGATATAAGAACATGGGAAATCATAATTGAACCTTTATCATTGAAAAGTAGAGATAATGATTTTTAGGGGAGGGAAGAAAGAATAGGCGCAATCAGCGGCATGAACATTGCTTTACTCAAATTGTCAAAAGACAATATAGAAGAGTCAATTCCTTTTGATGTTTTTTCTTTCTTTGCATGCGTTGTTAATTGTTATGTTACTTTCTCAATCATTTTAAATCTCACTACATTTGTAAGAATCTGAGACAAAACATTTCAATTCAAGGTGCAACAAAATCCTTTGAGTTTCGCTAAGGATTATATTAACTATCAAGAGTGTGCACACTTACGAGACTTGACAATATATATAAATAAAACCGAGTGCTAATCTGAACTATTCAGTTTTACATTTTAAAAGATCTGAAAAGTCATGAACAAACCAAACAATCATTTTGTTAGAATTTCAAATCCTAAAACGAAACTAGTGTAGTAGATCCATTGAGTTTAAGTTTTTTTAAATATATTTGGTACATGCATCATCATTTACTCATGGACCTACATTTAACATTGCCTTTTTTTAGTTTCCTTATTACACAACTCTTTAGAACATTTTCCCGAAGATAAACAAAAGAGTTAAACGAAAGAGAAACATGAACTCAAAGTCTCTCACTTGCTGTATTGTGTTCTTACTATACACTAGTAGTTTGTTTTCTTCTACTTCGGAATCCTCTCTTATCCACTTCAACTCCACAACATCCGTCCTTAATGTCACTTTACCACATTCCTTGTCTCAATCCCTTGAGAATTTCGCCCTCAAGACGTTAACCACTCGACATCATACCGGTGCTCTATACCGAGCTATCTTACCCGAAAATCTCTCCGGTATCGAAGTCTACGTTGTACGTCTCACAGGAAAGAGCCTGTGGAACTCCGGGGCCAAGTTCAGCAACGTGCTTATTCCGGCAAGGTCAGTTTCTGTTCCTCCTGCAAGGAGAGTCGCTATTGTGTACCAAAATCTAGGTAATTGGTCTAACCATTGGTATACTGTACCTGGTTACCGGTTGATTGCTTCTGTCTTAGGGTTTAAGGTCTTGGACGTTTCGGATCAAGACAATGTCAAAGAGTTAAGTTTAAGGATCAAGAATCCTGTAGAGGTTTCGTTTAGGGATCTACCTAAAGACACAAATGAGAAAATGCTATCTAAGGTACGATGCGTGAGCTTCAAGGCACAGACCAAAGACGAGGAAGCGACTCATATAAGCCGAATGGTTCTACCGGGCGTGTGTTACGGCTCGAGCCACGGGGATTATTCGGTGGTCGAGCCCTTAGAGAACAATAAGAAGAAGGTTGAGTCGTGGTGGACTTGGTGGTGGTTGTGGATCGTGGGATTTGTTTTAGGATTTGGCGTCTTACTGTTCCTAGGGCTAGTGTGTACAATGGGGATTAGGGTTTCAAGAACTAAGAAGATTCAAGTGATGATGGAGAGACATGCTGTTGATGGTGAAGTGTTTGAGAGCAGATGGGTTGGTGGAAGTAAAATGCCATCTGCAACTGTAACCAGAACCCAACCAGAGCCGGAATCCGGTTTTGAAACCGGGTCTCTCGGATAAATGATAAAGAGTCCTTTTACTTCAAACTGATACTTACTCCTAATACGTCATCACTTACTTTAGTCTTTACTCCTTAGTCCGACCTGCAAAGCATTTAGTCCACGTTGGTCTCTTTCCAGCGAGTCTTAACACTCTGTTTACACCCATTTCCTAAACTGGCCCCAAAAAGATATAATTGAACTCGTATCGATGTAGTGTGTACTGTGTAGTATCAAGCCAAAACTCTATAATAAACAACATATATTTATGATTTTCATAGCCACAAAACAAATGGAAGAAGATGGAAAACAAAACGCAGTTTGGTTGGGTTCGCAGCAAAGTATGTGAACAAACACAATTTTGTTGGCTGTGAGTACAAAAGAATCACAACTTGACCAAACAGTATCCTACGAATCTGCAAATTATCAAACAAAAGGACCATAAGAGAAAAAAATCAGAGAAAGAGAGACTCTGAAATGGGTTTTTGGAATACTTTTCCTTACCTTCGGAAGCTTCATACAGAATGCAACATCCCATCGTGCATCAAGTGTGTTCTCACACAACAAACTTCCCATCACGAGATGCTAACACCACTTCCTCTGAGCTGCAACAGAACTCCATTTCCATATTTGCTTTTTTTAAGACCGTTCTAAACACCAAGCACACAAATTATTTCTATTCAACATCGTTTCTCTTCTGTAACTTATTGGCCTTTCTCACAAGATATAAAAAAGATGACCAAACACACTATAGCCTATGATTTATGATTAAAACCCACCTAAATAATCTTAGGTACTAAAGAAGACCATTCATTTTTGTTCAAGTAGAAACCTGACCAATCAAATCCATTGTAAGCTGTTGGTATTAATACTGATCACGGCTCACATTCAGAAGCTCTTTTGCTGCTTTATCTTACATGGAATTAACAATATCATCCTGTGCTAGCAGACCTTTGATCCTTGAGGCATTTAGCTGCATCTGAGTACTCACTAAACAAACTCATTCGCCTTTTATTGGAGTGTAGCACAACCCTTTGCAGCATCAATCAAGACCATCCACCGCTTGCTCCTAATAAAACATATGGAGAGATAAATAATAGAAAGCAATACGAACGAACATCTTCAAGTCCTGTACACACTTACAATAAAGAAGTATCAAATCAAGCCAAAGTAGTTCCTCCAAAAAACATTTAGTGGTTTTAGGCTTTTATTATTGATTGATATAAATCATCAAACTGTGCACAGTTCATTTCTAGATATCACTATTAACAGCAGAAAAACTATATCAAAAATATATGGTAGGCTGTATCTAACTCACACTCAAAGATTATGACAAGAAAATTCACTATGCTCAAGGAGTTGGACTGTTCTAGGCATAGCATCGCTAAACCTCAAAATATGAAATCCAGCCAGACATTCAGCGATACCATTGCAAGACACTGACACTGAGTAAAATGAGAGATGAAAAGATAATGTAAAACAACACCTACTTGGGAAAGGGAGAGCCTTCTACCGTGGTTTCAGGGTTTATCTTAGTCAACTTCACCTGAGGGGACAAACAAATATATCACAGGCATCTCCTGTAAACATAAGAGTGAAACACAGGATAAGCAAACCAGAAAATTCAGTTATATACCCAGCGTACAGGAATATGATATGTAATACATCTTGACTAGATTCTATTCAGGATGAAAAAAGAAAGAAAAGATTATCAAGCTAACAAGATTCTATTTAGAAGTGTTTCTCATCTGCACAGCACGATGCTTTACCTTCATAGATGGTTCTGAATTTGTGAGGTGGCCTGGTTATTTTCACCAATCAACATCAAAGTTTCACATCTTCAAGTCATTAACTGCGCACAGAAATAAAAAAATGAGATTCAGACCCTAATAGATTTGCCTTTTCACTAGTAAAAGATAATGTAAATCATGTTGAAAAGATGAGGATACGTGGATTTCCAAAAAACATTGCTTGTAAGTCCTTAAAAAGACCAGCCATCTGCAACCTCAGGATACAAAGTAGAACCAGGATGATCCAACTTCGTATACAACATCTGCACATACCACAAGAGCTTATATAAGTTCCAATCTCCAATAATAGTACTGAAAGTAAAAGATAACTAAAACCGCTAAGAAACATCATTAACACACTATGGTCATCCAATTCTGAGCCATAACAGAATTGTTCATATGAGTACTGATCAGAGTAATCAACACCGAGTTAAAGCTTTTCAATTTCACACACATGGCAGAAGTTATAATGTTTCCATCGAGAGAATACACAAACTCAATTTGGATTCAATTCGAAACTATCAAGTAGAGTGAGCTACTCCTCCACTGACCCAACACCCAATATTTATATTTTCATAGAAATTTCAGCTCAAAAAGCTTAGGTTTTGAACTCAATTAGATCCGAGTGAAGAAGAAATTAAAAAAAAAACCGGACCTTTATCGACTAATCTCTTGATTACGGTGTCGCGGATTTCATTGATGATCATGGGAAATCTCAGAAAAGTCGCCGGGAAAGTTGCCGGACGAGAGAAAGAAGGTCGTTCCCGGTTCTTTTTGTTTTAAATAAAATAAATATAGTTTTCCTTTTTTCGCGTAATTAATTTAGCTTTTGTTTTTGGTTTTTTACATTAGAAAAGGAAATTCATAAAGAAAAGGAAAAAACAAAAAGGAAATAAATGTATTTTCCCCAATATAATAATAAATTAATTAATAAAAGATGATAATAAAATGAAAATAGTAAAAGCTGTCAAAAAAGAAATGGAAATACTTATAGAAAAAAGGAAATTGTTATAGGAAAAAGGAAAACTTTAAACAATGACATGGGCCTAAGCTTTTAAAGCCCATCACAATTACTAAACTAAGAGTTCTATATAAACAGAGGATTCGATGTTTGGTAATTTTCAGTTTCTCACAATTTCAATTCTCTTCCTGGCTCTCGTTTCTTTCCTCTCTGCAAGTTTTGGTTTTTGTTCAGGCAAATCCAAATCCCTCTTCTTCTGTTTCTTCTTCATATTAGGGTTTCTAATTGTTTTGTTTCGACATATCAAAACTCCTCTTTTTCTTCTCTGTCTTGAGGCGAATTAGAGTTTAAAAAAAAAAAAAACCCTCTTTGGATTCAGTCCTCGTCGGGGTTTTTTTTCCAAAGACTTCGTATTTATGTTGTCTTTGGTTTTAGTTTTGTTTTAAACCCCAAAGGAAAAGGAGTAACACATTACATGATTGTTGTGTATGTCCGATTTCTAAGTTGGGGAAATTGTCCGATATTACGTCCGTAAAAAAGGAAAGGCTTGTCATGTCCGAATAATATTGGGGATAATCAATCTATACGTCTTGCTGTGCTGGGACAGCTTGACAAACTTCAGTTGCGCTTGGACTATGTGTCCTGAGAAATTTCAATCTCTCTGCTGCCTTTATTAAGGCTTGGACTATGTGTCCTGAAAAAATTCGGTTTCTGCTGTCTTTGTTAAGGCTTGGACTATGATGTGTCCTGGGAAAATTGTCCGATATTAAGAGAAAAGGCTTGTCATGTCCGAATAATATTGGGGATAACCAATCTTTATTGTCTTGCTGTGCTGGGACAGCTTGACATAAACTTCGGTTGCGCTTAGACTATGTGTCTTGAGAAAGTTCAATCTCTGCTGCCTTTATTAAGGCTTGGACTATGTGTCCTGAGAAATTTCAATCTCTGCTGCTGTTGTTAAGGCATGGACTATGATGTCCTAAGAAAGTTCAGCCTATGCTACCCTTTGTTAAGGCTTGGCCAGTGGGTGTCCTGGGAAAAGTGTCCGTTATTACGTCCGTAAGAGGAAAGGCTTGTCATGTCCGAATAATAAGATAATGAATCTCTATTGTCTTGTTGTGCTGGGACAGCTTGACACAAACTTCACTTGCACTTGGACTCTGTGTCCTGAGAATTGTTAAGGCTTGGACAGTGATGTGTCCTCGGAAAATTCATTCTCTGCTGCCTTTATTAAGGCTTGGACAGTGATGTGTCCTGGAAAACTTCAGTCTCTGCTGCCTTTCTTAAGTCTTGGACTATGATGTCCTGAGAAAATTCAATCTCTGCTGCCTTATTTAGGCTTGGACAGTGATGTGTCATGGGAAAATTGTCTGATATTAAGTTCGTCAGAAGAAAAAGGCTTGTCATGTCCGAATAATATTGGGGATATTAATCAATCTCTACTATCTTGTTGTGCTGGACAACTTGTCACAAACTTCAGTTGCCTTTGTTAAGGCTTAGACTATGTGTCCTGAAAGAGTTCAATCTTTGTTGCCTTTACATCTCACTGAGATATTCAATGTTCTGCAAATTGTTAGAGAGCAAAGGTCCTTTAAATAAGGCTTTTTGAAGAAAGGATAGTTTGTTACAAACTTTAGTTGCCTTTGTTAAGGCTTGGACTATGTGTCATGAGAAAGTTTTATCTTTGCTGCCTTTATTAAGGCTTGGACTATGTGTCCTGAGGAAGTTCAATCTCTGCTGCCTTTGTTAAGGCTTGGACTGTGAAGTCTTAAGAAAGTTCAGCCTATGCTACCCTTTGTTAAGGCTTGGCCAGTGATGTCCTGGGAAATTTTTTCGATATTACGTCCGTAAGAGAAAAGGCTTGTCTTGTCCGAATAATTTGGAGATAATGAATTTTTATTGTCTTGCTGTGCTGGGGACAGCTTGATAGAAACTACAGTTGCACTTGGACTATGTGTCCAGAGAAAGTTCAATCTGTGCTGCCTATAATAAGGCTTGGACTATGTATCCTGAGAAAGTTCAATCTCCCTGCTGCCTCTGTTAAAGCTTGAACTATGTGTTCTGGGAAAAAACAATCTTTGATGCCTTTATTAAGGCTTTGACTATAATGTCATGAGAAAAATCAATTGTCTGCTCAAACTATAAGGTTTAATATTCTGGAATTTGATGGAAAATAAAAGTCCTTTAATAAGGCTTGTTCAATGGGGGAAAGTCCGAGTATAAGATATATTGATGGAGCTGGGGCGACAAGACATTTGATGTTCTGATATAGAGAGAACTTCAATATGTTTTAAGATAAACCTTCACTATGGTTTGGACAAAGATGTCCTGAGAAATTCAATGTCCTTTATTAAGATTTGTTTGATGGGGAAATTGTCAAATTAAAAGATCTTTTGCTGTAACTGGGACAGCGTGTTAACATAAATACTCTACTATGAAGAGAACTTGAATCTCTGCTAAGATAAGGCTTCATTAAAATTTGGACTATGATGTCCTGAGAATTCAAATTGTTAGGGAATAAAAAGAGTCCTTTGAATAAGGCTTGTTAGAAAATTCAATTCTCTGCTTAAACCAAAACACTTCCAATATTCTGCAAATTGATGGAGAGTAAAAGTCCTTTAATAAGGCTTGTTTGATTGCTTTTGAAGAAGGAAAAGCTCAGTTGATAAATATATTTTTTGCTGGAGCTGGAGCAGCAAGTTAACATTCAATATCCTGCTAAAGAGAGAATTCTATACTCTTCTAAAGAGAGAACCTCAGTCTCTGCTAAGATCAGCCTTAGGCTTGTACAATGTTTTCCTGAGAAATTCAGTTATCTCCTTAAACTATAAATCTCCCTGAGATATGATTTCAATATTCTGCAAATTGATGGAGAATAGATGTTCCTTAATAGGAGTTAAGTTTAATGGTGTTCTAAGATTGGGATCTAAACTGTTCGTTTAAAGATGGTTTGCTGGGGCTGGGACAACATGTTAACATTCATTGTTCTGCTTCTATGGGAATTTTTTTTTCCTTTTAAAGAAGGCTTGTCTCTTCTAGAGATCAAAACCCACAGTGTCTGCTTAAACTCAAACTTAATATGCACACTGATGAATAATAAAATGTCACTAATAAAGCTTTTGTAAAGCTGTTAAGACTGGGAAAACAATTGTCTGCTTCTTGTTGGCTAGGGAGAAATTTCAATGGTCTGCTTATAATGGAAAAGTTTCATTGGTCTGCTTATAATGGAAAAGTTTCAATGGCCTGCTTATAATGCATATATCAGCCTTTATTAAGGCAATGATGTCTTGAGGCCTGCTTAAACTATACATCTGGTTGAGATATGATATGGATAAATGTTCCAGCCTTAATAGGACTTGTGCTTCAGAGATTGGAATTTCGATTTTCCATTTAAAGATAGTGTTGTTGGGGCTGGAACAGCATGACACAACATTCAGTGTTTTGCAATAAGGAAAACTTCAGTCATCTGCTTAAATTATACATGTCGCTGAGAAAAGATATCCAAGATTCTGCAAAATGATGGAGAGTAAAAGTTCTTTAATAAGGCTTGTGTTCTAAGACTGGCTCGTCAAAGGTGTTCTAAGGTTGAGAAAAATTCAATACTCTGCATATTCAGGTTTCTGCATATGACCTTAATAGTTATGGAGCTGAGTTAATATGATATAATTTCAATTTTCTGCTTAGACCCATCTTTGAAAAGGCATGTCGATTCTTATCCCAATATATATAATTCCAGTCTTCTGCATAAAGGTTAATTCAAGTTTCTGCAGACTCTATATCTTGTGGAGCTTATGACATTAGTAGATGGATAAATGCTTCTTTATAATAAGGTTTATCTAGAAACATCTCAAGACTGGGAAATTCAAAATTCTGCATATATACTACAAGAACCTGCGTTTGGTCGTGGACGTATGTATTTCTTCTCTAACTAAATTGTAAATTATTAGTCTTATGTTAGTTCAAACCAGCTTAATGTAGGATTATGGAAATTAAAATTTCTGCACAAACCTCTATATTTTGTAAGTTCCTTTTTACGTTTACCTGCTTACCTTCCTTACTATGTTCTAACCACATCTTTTGATGATTCATACTTTACATGGAAACAGATGTATTGCAGATGATCCAGTGTGCAGACAGTATCTTTCCCTCTTGATTAGGTAAGTGTATGTTCCCTCTTTTAAAATAAGGTATGTTCTGCATAATATTTTCCCTAGTATATAGTTCCTTGATTGATCACATCTTTTGATCAAGTAGTATTTTATCTATCTTTTATTCTTTTTAGCTTCAGAAGACCAAGAACTAGGGTATGTACATGATCTTTCTCAGGTTCTGCTTTCCTATAAGAGATTTCTTCTCTGCATATCCCTTTCAGCAATTTTTGTCTCCATAAAGTAAAGCTTTGGTTTCTCAGGTACGTCTTGCTTTTGATTTCAATAGTATTAATTGTGACTGTGTTTAGTTTTTGTAGTATTAGCATGAGGTGCTTGAAGGTTTGAGTTAGGGGTACTTACCACTTGCAGTCCACTGGAGATTTCTTCACATATGTGTTTGGCCTAACAAAATTTGCACTTACCATTGCAGAATCAAAATTTTGATATTGTGTATGTCTAAAACCTCAATTCTCTTCTTTGAAACCAAAGGTATAGCCTATAAACATCTGGTACAGTTTCGAACCTTACAAAGCATAACTCTTTGATTTCCTTTTTTAAGCAGAACCATGGTTGGAGGCTTGGAGCTTCTGTGGTGCACGCCTTCCTTTAAACTCACCTCTTTCCAATTAAGTTGGTATCAGGTATCAGGTTTGTATTCGATTCCCAAGTGTCTGCATGCATATTTTTTTAGTATTAGGTTCCACGTCTTTAGTATTAACACCGATACAAACATATAAACGCATTACACGAGCCACATACACTAAACCGTTTAGTCTAAACGTAAACATACTCACAAATGTAACTGTTGTGCTCACGCTTATACAAACATCTAAAAATGCTAACAGCCTAACACTGATACGAACATAAACACATAACACAAACAGAATACACTCGCAAAACGTAAACATAACTTGCTCATAACCACGATCGAACGCCAATACTAACAAAAATAAATTGAAATGCTACACACAGTTGCATACACAGTTGCAAATGTTTGTACTGAGTTGGTTAAGTATAGATTGTTTTCCCTGCAGTACTTTTTCCTTTTATATATCTTCTTCTTTTACATCTCCTTGAAAAAAAAGGCATACATATTTTGGGAGTTTAATGTTTTCTTCCATATACAATTGGATATACAATCTAATCCAATCAAGGTAGTCATTTTCAAAAAATTGTTATACGTACATGTCTGATGATGTGTCTGATGTCTCTGTATATCTTTTGCTCTTTTGTATATAACAATTGCAAAAGAATTATAGTGGAGTCCAAAACGCATAATTACAAAAGAATTATCATCAAAACCATCTTATTCAATCGTTTTCCAATTCTATAATGCAAATTTATCTAGCATAAATCATAAGGATTGCAACGTGAGAAACACTAATTCATATTTTATCGCCTATCGGATTATTGCATGAATCATTTTTAAAAAAGGATAATCAAAGAAACTAATGATTACACAAAACAACACGAATGTGGGACGACCAACGGCGTCGCATAGGGACGTAATTGACGCATTAAAAGATATCATAGGTCGGCATAAAAGACAAGAACAATGATTAATACCTTAATTTCCCACGTTTCAATCGAATGTTGTAGAGTAAAACAGTTGATAATTAGCAAATTAATACATAACATAAGTGTTTTTTATTAGATACATAGTTCCACACAAAACCAGTTAGAGGTGATAAGCTTCTCTTACAAGAGTAAAGACCAATTCCCACCAAAAAAAAAAAAAGAGTAAAGACCAAATGAATCTTGTTAATAGTTATCTTGTGATCTTCACATAATTCCACCAAAAGTTTATTAAAACACTCGTAAACTTTATACATAATCTTTTGGAAACCAATTAATAATACGAAGCTTCTTATAAATCGTGTTTGTTTATTATAAACGAACCTTCGTTTTATCAAAGTCCAAATAACTTTAGAATATATGGTGGCTGACGCTGTCTCTTTTAGATTATTTGGTTTGTGCAGACGTCTTCGTTTGATTATTATTATTCGCTACGTTGAACACACATTTTCGTGTGATGTGTACTACTAGTACGCGTGTTTATTTATATGCTGAAATGGCTCGAAAAAGCTTTAAGAAACTGTGGACACAAAACTACGACTAAAGTTAAAAATTAAAACTTATAAAATTGATTTAATCAGTAATTAACGAATATAAATAACTTTTTAATTAATCCCCCCTCCAAAACTGAACAGGTAGTTAATTCCGTTAATCATGGTCGCATGTCAAGATCCAAACCCCATCACCACCAGCTGTCTTCCTGCCATCATCTTATTTGTTTTTTTCATCATTTTCTTTTTGCAACTAGCTAGATTCATTTCTTTTTATCATATATTAACTCATCCAATCAGATTCAAGAAAAAAAAAAACAAACTTAACCTCAACAATCTAAAGTAACAAGTAACAACACTAGTGAAGTGAATATTAATAGAAATTAAGAAGAAAAACTAAGGTTTAAATTGTTTGAAACGCAAGTTTTAGATGTGACATTTCATGAACGCTGATAGGGTTGGTTTTTTTTCTTGTTTCCTGTCAACTACATAGTTTGGTCTTTTTCTTGTTCATGTCAACTAGTATATAGTTTGGTCTTTACATTACCTAACTAAACAGTAAAAACACTAATCAGTCTTCTAAACTTGATAGATGACTCAGAATTTATAACCAAAAAATAAACATTTATAAAAGTACCCATTTGCAATCTTTTTATTTAACCTTTTGAAACTTTTCCTTACATATCTCCCAATTTCTTCTGACTTGTGTCTTTGAAATATCTCTGCTTTGTTTCCCTCTTCCGTGTCAAAAAAAAAAAAAGTTGTGTGTTTTGCCTTTCTGGGTTTCTTGATTTCTATACGTAATTTCCTTGTAATCCCACCTTAATCGTCAAACTTCCCTGGGGAAAGCTTTGTGTTTTGATATATGGTTGGACCATTTTAAGTGATTCTAAAATCTCCAGTACAGATCTTTGCGTTTTCAATCTCAACCTCACGATCTGTCTTTTATCATCTATTGCAACAACAACAACAACAACAACATAAGAGAAAAAGAGTTTTGTGTGTTGCAGCTTTTATTGGTTTTGTAAGAGGAAAAGGACTTATAAGCAGTTGAGAGTGGTGGTTGAGGTTTCGGTTTCATTTCCACGGGATAAGTTTGGGTTTCTTGTTCATCTTCCCACAAGAAAGCTGTTTCCTCCTTCTTGTGATTCCTTCGCCTAATTTTTAATTTTGTTGGGTGGATTTAAAAACCCCCCACAGAGTCTGTGTTGTAATCATCGAATCCGTGTGTTTTGGTTTACAATGGAACCATCATCTGGAGTCGGTGCTGAGAAGAGACCAATGGTTGACTTGGTCAAGGATAAAAATGGAACCGATCAGATCCTTCTTCAGAATCCTAAAGGCGCTTCTGTTAAGGTTTTATAGCTTTTTGTATTTTAATTTCTTGTTTCCAAAAGATAGAATGATTCTTCGATGCCAAAAGATTCAGAATTTTTGATTCTTTAGATTCTCGTTTATAGAGGATAAGATGTTGACTTTTTTAAGATTAGATTTGCCTACTAACTGTTTGTTGTTATTCCTCTTCCAAACTCTTCTTTAGGACTTAGAGTTCATCTTTCTGATTCAAGATATGTGATTCTTATTGGTTCAAGGATTTGATAATGCTAGATTCTCTATACTGTTGGATTGGATTGTATCTTCGTACTTTTATACATTTGAACTGGTCCAAAGGTTTGATTTTTAGGGAAATAGGTGTAACTGGCTTCTCAGAATCAGAGGGCTATATATAAACGTATAAGGGTGTTTGAATGCTCTGTTTTCTATTGGTGATTTGGGTTCTGATTCTTTAAGTTGAAGGCCTAGTTTATGGCTGTTGTAGCTTCATACTCTCTTAAGAGGAACTTCTTAGCTATATATCTATCTTTCTTTTGTTTTTGCTCATGGAAACTGTTGTTGTTGTGATGAGCATTTCCATTTCGCCTTATTGAACTGACGGTTTTTCTCGGATGATGCTTTGTTCAGATTAGTTTACATGGAGGACAAGTTCTTTCTTGGAAGACTGAAAAGGGTGACGAATTGCTATTCACCAGCACCAAGGTAAAGAACTCTGCTTTTTCACCATTTTTGATATTTCTTATCAGATTTGGTGAACTTCATACTCTTGTTTCAGGCCAACTCGAAGCCTCCCCATCCGGTACGAGGAGGAATCCCTATATGCTTTCCTCAGGTACATAGACTCTTAAACTATAGCATGTAATGTTGGACATAAATAACTTTGGTTTTGATCTTGTTTCTTAAAAATATGTTTATTCTTCTTATAAAGTTTGGAACTCGGGGATCACTCGAGCAACACGGATTTGCAAGAAACAAGATGTGGCTTGTGGAAAACGACCCGCCTGCTTTACCTTCATTTGACGCAACCGGCAAAGCCTATGTTGATTTGGTACTTAAGTCATCTGATGAAGACACAATGAGGATCTGGCCTTACAGGTTGCAAACCTGATCAAAAGATTCTATTTGATTCCTGGATATGATCTGATTTTTTCTTCGTATTAACTGGTATTGCTCTTGTTTCAGCTTTGAGTTTCACCTAAGAGTCTCACTGGCACTAGATGGGGACCTAACACTGATATCACGAGTCAGAAACATCAATTCAAAGCCTTTTAGCTTTTCCATTGCCTACCACACTTACTTCTCCATTTCCGATATAAGGTGAAACACTGAGTTTAGCCTCTCTAATCTCTACTGATCAACATTAGAAAACTATAGAATTCTAATGCTTTCTTTCTTTTTTTTTGGTATATAACAGTGAAGTTAGACTTGAAGGGCTGGAAACTCTGGACTATCTTGATAACTTGCAGGAGAAAGAGCGGTTTACAGAGCAAGGCGATGCATTAACCTTTGAATCTGAGATCGATAGAGTGTACCTAAACTCTAAAGACGTGGTTGCGGTTTTCGACCATGAAAGAAAACGCACATTCCTCATCAGGAAAGAAGGTCTGCCTGATGTCGGTAAGAACTAAATAATCGAAAAACATTTACCGCCTTTTTTAAAAATCGGTTTTTAACAGAATCAGATTCTCGGTTAATGGCAGTGGTATGGAATCCATGGGAGAAGAAGGCTAGAGCACTGACAGATTTGGGAGATGATGAGTACAAACACATGTTGTGTGTTGACGGAGCAGCCATTGAGAAACCCATTACCTTGAAACCAGGTGAAGAATGGACTGGGAAATTACACCTCTCGCTTGTCCTATCCACCTAAAAAACGGTACCGGCTTGACTCTTGAGTCTCTGTTCCGAGTGTGACTTTCATTTACCTTTTGAGCTATTTTTTTTTAATTTCTTTGCTGTATAGTCAGTCTATTAGAAGAACACATCATCACAGTGTATGGTGATTCTTCAGTATCAGAATCCGAAATATTAAAAAGGAAACCTGAGATTTGAAAAAAGGTCACCCATTTTTTAGGAAGTGACTAAGATCCTGGTTTTGTGCGTGATTTAACTTGTGTATCAAGATATTGTTATACTACTATATGAAATTTGTATTTCATCTTTATTTTTTTATTTTGTGAAATCTCCCATTACTAATAAATAAAGCTTTCTTGTCCTCATGGTTAACAGTTTTGGAATAAATCATTTCTAAAGCAATAAGCTAAACTAAATGGGTATTTCAAGTAAGAAATAAAACTAAATAAATAAATCAAAATACTGGATTCAAAAAGCCTTTTATTTAGTGGCCTTATACTCATTTGCCACTCAATATTGGAGAAAGGAATCAACCGTGGTAAGATTGGTATAAAATCATCACAATAATCATGAAAGAATTGAAATTATTGGTCGATTATGATGGCCATGCGAGTAGCACCATAAATTCTATAATTGGGTCGGTCCAATATTTAATACACCGAAGAAATCGTAATATTTTAAAACGAATATACTCATATTGTATATTCTTATTTAGTGCCCAAAGAGATGAAGAACAGAAAAAGAATTAAATTAAAAATGGTAGAAGTGTCGATATGCATTGATGATGGCTTTTGTAGCTTCATTATGACAAGTAGTAAGTTACAAACAAATAAAAACGTAAATTTGCCTAAAAAATTTGGTAAGTAATAATAATTTTGTAAGCGTTGACCAAATTAGGCTTATGTCTTATCATCCGGTTAGGTCTATACCGGTTCATCAAACTAACCAATTGAAAGCTCAAAACCGTGATTTAAGACAGTAAAGTTCCGTGTACATATAAAAGCAAATGGTCCCCGGTTTGGTATTAAATAACCGGCAATCACAGAGTCACCGATGACCAAAGCAGTAAACCGAATAAAGAAAAACAAAAAAAGTCGCATCAGTACAGTAATGGATCTTCTTCCTCTTCCCTCGTCACTTTCACCACTTTAATGCCAAGAAAAAAGAACAAAATAAATTTTATATCCGTTGCTTGTAATTAAGAAAAAATAATAAAATAAATAAATCACAAGCTCTTTAACTTCACACTAGTGTTGGTTTCAATGGCGGTTCTTAGCTCCGTTCTTCACGTTATCATCATCATCACTACGTAAATTTACTATAGAGCTCGTCTCTCTTCTTCCTCTAAAATTTCTTAGCTCTCTGTACAGAGCTGATTCGATTCTCGAGAAGAAGAAACACTGAGCGCGAGGGTCGACAATAAAGTTCAGATCTGGAAAATAAAAAGCGAGGTTACCAATTCTTTAATCTGATAGCTTCCGATTTTTAATTATTTTTAGACTGTTAAATAGAGTTAAGCTTCCACTTTTTGTCACTTACAATTCCCAGAAAATTTTAGGGTTTTTGTTTAAGTTTTAAATTAAAGCTTCGAAATGTACATACCCAAAAAAAAAAAAAAGGACTTTCATTTTTTCGTCATTTTCGAAGCTTAAAGTCTCTCTCTTTCTCTGTCTCCCACACCTGTTTTAAATTTCTGGATTTTTAAAAATCATCTCAGTAGTGGTCGCATAGAACAACTTCAAGATTCCCCTTTTACTTTTTGTAAATCCGCAGTCTTCCTAATCGCTTTTTTCGTACCTTTCATTTTTAAATTAAAGTTTACAAATTTTTCCACTATTTATATTTCTCATCATCACCATCTCCATCATTATCAATCAAATTGAGTTAATTGGTTTTTGATTGTTTCTTCTTCTTTCTTCTCCAGCTCCAGATTAAAAGAAACAGCTCGTTTTTTTTTTTTTTTGTTTATACTATCAAAAATGGAAGCTTGGAGGATTTATCTATGGAGTATCTCTCTGTGTTTGATTATCTATGGAGCAAACGCAGATCCATCAGAAGACAAACGCGCATTGCTCGAGTTTCTTACCATCATGCGTCCGACACGGTCACTGAACTGGAACGCGACTTCACCTGTCTGCAACATCTGGACCGGAGTTACTTGCAACAAAGACGGATCTCGAATCATAGCTGTTCGATTGCCAGGCGTTGGACTCAATGGTCAGATTCCTTCCAACACTATAAGCAGGCTCTCTGCTCTCAGAGTTCTCAGTCTCAGATCCAATCGTATCTCCGGCCAGTTTCCCGCTGATTTCGTCGAGTTGAAAGACTTGGCCTTTCTTTATCTTCAGGACAATCACTTGTCTGGTCCTTTGCCTTTGGATTTCTCTGTTTGGAACAATCTCACTAGTGTTAATCTCTCCAACAACCGGTTTAACGGGACGATCCCGGGTTCGTTGTCCCGTCTCAGGCGTATTCAGTCGTTGAATCTTGCTAACAATTCGCTTTATGGTGCTCTTCCGGATCTGAGTCTGCTCTCTACTCTGCAACACATTGACTTGTCCAACAATCATTTTCTCAATGGAGATGATATTCCGGGTTGGCTTCGAAGATTCCCGTCGTCATCTTATGCAGGCACCAACATTGGCGTTGTTCCTCCAGGTGACGTCTCCATATTCAAGACGCCGCCAGTTGGCGAGCAGACTCTTCAGAAACCGAAAGCTCACTTCTTGGGACTATCCGAGACGGTTTTTCTATTGATTGTCATCGCTCTTTGCATTGTTGTAGTTGCAGCTTTGGCATTTGTGTTGGCTGTTTGTTACGTAAGAAGGAATTTAAGACGCGGTGATGGGATCATTTCGGATACTAAGCTGCAGAAGAAAGGCGGGATGTCCCCTGAGAAGTTCGTTTCGCGGATGGAAGATGTGAACAACCGGTTATCTTTCTTTGAAGGATGCAATTACTCGTTTGATCTTGAGGATCTGTTGAGAGCTTCTGCTGAGGTTCTTGGGAAAGGCACGTTTGGTACAACGTACAAAGCTGTGCTTGAAGATGCAACTTCTGTTGCTGTGAAACGGCTTAAGGATGTTGCGGCTGGAAAACGCGATTTCGAGCAGCAGATGGAGATCATTGGAAGTATTAAGCACGAAAACGTTGTGGAGCTTAAGGCTTACTATTACTCCAAAGATGAGAAGCTAATGGTTTATGACTATTTCAGCCAAGGAAGTGTGGCTACTTTGCTTCATGGTATGTATCTCTTTCTCTTCTTATGTTATCATAGCTAAAGCTGTGGTTAGGCTCATTTTTGTTTTATGCGACTGGATCTTGCAGGTAACAGAGGAGAAAACCGGATTCCTCTAGACTGGGAAACCAGAATGAGAATTGCGATAGGCGCAGCTAAAGGGATTGCCCGTATCCACAAAGAAAACAATGGAAAACTCGTCCATGGGAACATCAAATCTTCAAATATATTCTTGAATTTAGAGCATAGTGGCTGTGTCTCTGATCTCGGATTAACCGCTGTAATGAGCCCCTTGGCTCCACCTATATCGAGACAAGCTGGTTACCGAGCACCAGAAGTAACTGACACAAGAAAGTCTTCTCAACTGTCGGATGTCTACAGCTTCGGCGTCGTGCTACTGGAACTACTTACTGGAAAATCACCCATTCACACAACTGCAGGTAAAGTTACAACCAGAGAAGACTGAACCATTTAAATGGTTATAATATATATTCAGTCTAAATCATTTTTTGGGAAATGGAAACTGCAGGGGATGAGATTATCCACTTGGTTAGATGGGTACATTCAGTAGTGAGAGAGGAATGGACTGCAGAGGTTTTCGACATCGAGCTTCTTAGGTATGCAAACATAGAGGAAGAGATGGTTGAGATGTTGCAGATTGCAATGTCATGTGTTGTGAAATCAGCGGACCAGAGGCCAAAGATGTCTGATTTGGTTAGGCTGATCGAGAACGTTGGAAACCGACGAACCAGCATTGATCCAGAACCCAAACCAAAATCCGAAAATGAAGCCTCGGAGACTTCCACGCCGAGTGAAATTTGAAGCTATCAAATTCAAACTGTTGATTCATCATATTTATATGTGAAGTTGTATACTCCTCTCCTCTCTGTTTATTTTCTTCTCTCTTCGGTTTAGAACCGGTTCATCAAAACACATTTCTGTTTAGAGATTCTTCTCTTGGTTTTCATCAAAATTGAGTATGAAATAGATTCAAATTTCCAGTTTATAATTTATATTGCGTAAAGAAGAAGAAACACTTTGGATTCGAATATGATCAGAAAACGCAACACAAGATCCTCCAAATGCTTTATATTTATATCATCAAAGCCTCTGATAAATCAAGGAAGCCAAATGCTTCAAACTTCAGAGCACACAAAAAAGCCCACTGGGCCTATATAGTTTTAAGCTGCGAGAAAGATCATCATGGTTCGAACTTCTTTTTCTTTCTATTACATTTTTATTTTACCCGTACTCTTCTTGGGCCTTTGATCATAATCATAAGTCCGACAAAAATCGAACAAGTGGTCTCAAGAAGTGCCACAATTGGAGGGTCCTAACTTGTAAGAAGCACCACCAGTAGCCTTAAGATCACAGCCACATGACATGGTTATCCTTTATGTTTGTTATAATTCTTTTTACTGAAATAACAAAATTGTTTTGGGTGAGTCAAAAAGAGAAGGAGGAAGATGATACAGTACATAGTTTTGTCGCGAATGTGTTTTGGAGGAGGAACAGGTAGGTGGCAGAGATTACAATAGGAAGGAGACAAATAAGGCAAGTTACAACGTGAACTTGATTTGTCTAATTCCAGAAAACGACGTGTCATCCTGCAAATAGGGGCTTTTTTCATTTCTTCTTCTTCTTTCTTTCCCACCAAGTTGCGAAATTAGAAACCTCACATATATTGTAATATCAAAACATGTCAATGTTTATGTAAATCCTCATGTCCCCACGAAATCAGTGGTTCAACATGTTTTTTGTTTCAACTTCTTTGCTGTTAAAACGACTGTTTATTTAAGAAAACAAATGATAAAGATCGAGTTAACCCATATTTTTAAATCATCTTGATTGCAACAAAAATTCTTATTCGAATGCTATCTACATTATTTGACTTGCATTTACGGGTATAAAAGTTTAGATTGTACAAATAAATTGGTGTTTTGCCTACAAGTGGTATATATAGGTAGTACATATATCTCTATAGTGTGTGTACTGATAAAAGCATCATGTTTGTTTATACATTTGGAAAGCTTATACGAGCGATGAATAAATAGAAATGTATCATCTTTTATTTGATTTTTTTTTTTTTTAAAGAAGAAGTAAACATGAGAATAGACATAACAGTCAACGTCCACTTGCTTTATATGTTCTTCTTTGCCTTTTCTCAAGTCAGGGTCAAAAACATTGTTTTAGGTGTTTTGTCGACAAAAGTTACAAGTTACACAAAATTGAGATACACGACAATGTAATTGCCTTGTTAATATGTGTTAATCTATCCAAACATAGTGACAGTAAAAAAAAAAAAAAGTCAATCTCATGCGTGTTCCAAAACAGTGGTGTGTAATAGACCAATGGTTCCTGATTTCCTGGTAAGTAAAAAAAAAAAAAGAAGCTTTTTACCCCCTAGCTCTCTGTCTATAACGCTACGATTATCTCCAAAAAGTTTTTTTTGATTTTTTTGTTTATTCTAACCATTGAATTAAATTTGATTGGCTGTGTAGTCCCTTAAAATAAGGAGTCAAACTAAGACATTTGTATCTCATTTTAACTTTAGTAGTTAGCTCTCTTTTATTTAGTTTTTTACCTTTGCAAAGACTTATTGATATGGGAATAATATTTCACAGGGAAGTACAATAATTTGTTTTATTATTGAACCTGAATCTTTCCGGTTGAGGCTCCGGGTTTATGACACCAAATGTAAATTAACAATGCAATATTTCATTGGAATATGTGTAGTTTGTCTAAGTTTTTCAACAAAAAAAAAAAAAAAACAGTACTGATATATAAAAAAAATTCTATGAAGTTTATAATTCTTTATTTGAAACCATTACGACCCATGTCTACACATTCGGTCATAGCAGTGAACTGGTTCTCAAATATTTTATAGATGCAGAAAAGAAAAAGAAAAAATCGTGAGTACTTTCGCGACAGGTACGGTTTTCAAACATTTTTTAATGTAATAGACTAGTTAAGGTCATTTTTATAATGTGATGCACTTGCAAAAACCAACATGATTGTTGTATTAATCCAATAGTAATAAATTGGATTCAATGTACATACTATATAATTGGCCGGCAACAGGGTCGTGAGAAAGTGTTGGAAAGAGTTCGTGGTTCCATAGTTTAAGGGTTCCCTAGCTAATTAGATTTTATTACAACATGTCAATTAACTTACAGGGATAAAGATGGTATTATTTATTAAGATTTGTCTTCACTATATGACAAAATGTGACAATCACTTGCTAGCTCACCACCCACCTCACCTCCACTCCACTTTGAATATGTATGCAATCCAACTTATTTATTTATATATAAGATTGTGATTCGATGTTTGTGTGTTATTTTACTTCATCATTACGAAGCACAAATTAATTCTAGCGATAGTTAAAATTTCGATCCTAGATATTTTGATTTTTGAACATATCATAGAGATGTCAGAATTATTAACTAACTCTCGGTGCACGAGGTACCATGTTAATAATTGTGTAAGGTGGGCAATCTCGAAGACTGAACAACTACAATTTCGAAAAAAAAAACAAAGGAAATAAAATGTACATGATAGAAGTAAATCACAAAATAAATATTGTATTTAAACGAATTTTAAGCATACTTCAACACTATACAGCACATTAATCAACCGTATAATATACCTCGTCTATTACAAGTAAGTATCACTAAATCTAAGTAATCCACAAGTCATTTGATCATTCACTCAATTCAAAATATGACCTGCATAAACTACATATTGATATTTCACTTAGGTTCTCGGTTTGAAAGTTTGATATAAGTAGGTTTTATACATAGATAAAATTGGGTTTTAACCTGAATCAATGTCAATATATGTATCGGGCCATAACAGCTCATGGAATAGCAGAAACAAGCGTATGATAATTGAACTCCTAATTTTCTCGAATAATGCTAATTAGTTAAATAAACCTTAATTGTGTATAATGACCAGCATCATTGAAGCACTTTCCAGGTACATTTAAACAAGATAATCAGGTCATTATTGAAACTTTTAACTATTTCTTTTTCATTTTTTTTGTGCTACCAAAAATTTTCTAATCATTTTGTTTGAGGAAGGAACTAGGAAGTTTAAGAAGTACTCCATTTAAAAAATAATTGATAAAAACAACCCTAAAATGACATCATTTTGTGTCCCCTCCTTTCCCCAAAAAAAAATGATCGGAAACCATATTTGTCGAAACTAAAAATTAAATAGCCTACAAGAAAGGTTTATGGTTTTCCCATTTTATACCTCTGTCAAAATATTATGGGTTTTAACGTAATTTAAAAGAGAAAAAGAAAAAGAGAGACTGAGGAGAAGACGTCAGCCGTCAGATGACGGGAGAAGGAAGTGACCAAGTGGAGGGATTAGAAGAAAGGAAAGAAAAGAAAAGAGAGGACGACGCCGTTAGCTAGCGGAGAGGGGTAGGGTCCCGTGATGGACCTGAGTAGTACCATCTCGTCGGTCCAAAGACTGTCTTTGTTTTCTTGGACAAATGTATCCGTACGGTCTCTCTCTTTTCTTTGCTTCAAATCAAACTATGTATGTATACCTTCTTCTTCTTCCAGTTCACCTCTTACGAGTTACGACTTAAAGGCCATAACCATCAACTCTCCAAGTCACCCTCCACAAACATCATCAGTTTTTATATGTAATACATGTTTTATACGTTACCAATACTAACTTACCAATACGTCAACATATGATTTGATAGAATTTGTTAAGCTGTTTAGATTATTGAAAACAAAATATTCTGAATTCTACAATTTCAATGGGTTAGCTTGTAATCTAACATGTCAGAAGAGACAAGACTCACAACCATAAAAAAAAAAAAGCAATATGTAGTTATTTTACATCTGTAATCAATACTATAGCTAATATCTAACCAAACATGCATACAGTAAACTACAAAAAAAGAGTTGTGAATTATTTTATTTTTTATTATTTTCAAAGAGAGAAAGACTATATTAAATTCACCTAGAACTAGTAGAAAAAATTATACAAACACAATATAAAATGATTTTTCCAAATTTATTGTATTTTTGATAATCAGTGTTTCCAATTTGAATGTAATTAAGTGATAATATCATAGAAACAATAAACTGTAAAAATTATTTAATCCAAGGCAGGGTACATGGTCTACCATTTCTTTTTCTTATCCAGTTTAAAAAAAAAAAAAAAAAAAAGATACTTTCGATCCTCACGTAGAAACTATGAACATTAAACATTGTGTGATGTATCAAATTTCTATGAAATTATTATTGTTGTCACAGGAACTGATGATTGTGTAATGATTATTATTTCGTGGACCAACGTATTTTCATTATCTTAATATTTATTGTGCGTAATAATACTAAACTAATTTATTTCTGGATTCGAAGTTTAATTTGCTGAAAAATGAGAACTTATTTGTCTTTTCCTAATCACCCAAATAAACCGTTTTTTTAATTACATATATAACACAGCATACGAAATCATATGTTATGGTCTTATGGGATTCCTGAATCATTTACGTGGCTCGAAGTTAATTTGCTCATCTAGGTTTTGATGCATGTATCTGGCTGTAGTGATTTACAATCATCTATTTCACGTTTTCCTCTCACGCATTTAAAAATCTATTGTCTGCGAAAATCTAAACCACATTACTACAACTATATCAACTTTATTTAAACAATGTTCTAAGTCTAATTGTATTTCTTGTCATTACGTATTAACAGTTCGAGAGTTAGTTAGATGATATTCACAGAGAGGCGATAATGAAATCTTCATGTGATAATTATTTTTTTTATCAAACGTAAGTAATTTATTTCTAAATATTAAAACATCCACTTAGAATTAGTGTGTTGTGTGTAATGTCATATATATAATATGTATTGGACAAAAACTGTATAACATAGAGGAGGCAAATAAAATAAAAAATATGAAGGGAAAGACAAGAAAGAACAAAGTGGTACATGGTTCACATACCCTGCGATCAAAAACTGCTGCCTTCTTTGGCAATATAGCATGGGCTTCTTATATCTTTAAACTTACATTATTATATAAACTTCTATGATAATCACATAAACAATACTGTTTAGATATGTTTCTATCACCAGTCTAAGGTTCATGTGTCAAATTAGTTGGAAGTATTAAAACTAGCAAACATGTTTAAGCTTTTGTGATAAGGGTTAAATTCTCATAATGCAAGTTCACAGCATTCGATGATCACTGAAAACTCCTAACAAAAACAAACGTCCAATACATATCAATCATGCATGATCGGGAACTCAACCCTACGTCGTTTAGATAGGGAAAAGTCGATGCTGCATAGCATAGTTGACCATTGGTCAATGTGTTTCAAACTCTAAATAATTTTTTTCCATATTCTCTAGTTTAATTTGCTTCTCAAGAAAATGCCAAATATGCTCGTCTTTAAAATATAATGACATAACGTCAGTGGAATTAAAGGCACTCTGTTACAACTTACAACTCACAATTAAAAAAAAAAAAAAAAGTTAACAAGATTAACGAGTACTAATCACACAGTTAAGAACGAGTACTAATACAAATGATTCCAAAAACGACTGTGCATTTTAAATTAAATTAGTGTCATTGTGTGTGTGGCGCAACGTCCAAGGTTGTTGTCTGCCACGTTAGCCACTCGCCTCAGGCTGTAATAACTAAAAAGTGGCAAGGTTTGAGTCTGGTAAACAGGTAAAGGTTAAAACCAGTGTAAAGAACTACGAGCCGTAACGGTCTTTTGGGATCTCTTACAACGCAACTTGCCTTTCTGGTAATGACTCAAATACCCCTGTGGTTAGAGAGAACTTCGCACGGAGGTTTTTTAGATTAATCACCTGACCTGCCCCCGTTTAATTATTAATTAATGGTCTCTGGTCAAAAGTGAGACTGTGGACCGTGTCTCCGGTGTCACGTGACCTGAATCTCCAATTACGAGAACATCTTAATTTATTCTTAATTACACTCGTAATTAAATTTATCAGCTGCACAGGGAAAGGGCACGTCCCAGCCGTTGGATTGGACCCAATTCTGTAATTACACGTGTCGATATCTGGATCGTTTGACTTATGCGGCATTTTGGTATCGTCAATCCTCTTTACTTTTTTTCCCCTATATTTTGTCATATTAGTTTTTTCTTTGCTAAAAATCAGCCAAAAAACTTATGACTTCTTTCTAATTTTGCTTTTTAAAAATGTTGTTGGTCGGCACTAATATCTAATTGTATGTGCATTAATGTCATAATTGTTAGTATTTGCGTTACGACACATGTTTTTAGTCTGGTTTTGTTTTTTAAATCTAATTTTATCACTAAAATTTAATTTCTCAACTAAATGTAACGTTTTGGATTGTAATAAGCATAGTATTTGACAATTGTCTCTCGTCGTTTAACATCGTCAATGGACGCCAAAAAAAAATAAATCAAAATATCTTTACACTAGTCAATTTTTGTTTGAACGTTTAACACTATAAACGAAACATTAGAGACAAAATAAAGAGTTTAATACATAACCAAAAGAGTTAAGATACAAATGAAAAGTTCACCTTAAAGGAAAAAAAGAAAAGAAATATCTTTATTTTGGAAAATAATATTTTTGAAGATATATTCCAAAAGTAAATTAAATAGCAGAGAGAAAAAAAGAGGAGTAAAGAAGAGAGTGTATATGAGCCGTTTCAAGATCCTATAAATAGTCTCTCTCTACATTACATGTGCTCTGCCGCTTTTAAATCTCTCTTCTTCTTCCTCGTGTCACTCTTTCTCACACTCTCTGCTCAAACATTTTTATTGTCTCTCTGCCCAAATTTATATATTTCTTTATCTTTTCCCGGAATATTTCCTAGAAAAACCCAAGCAAAGCTTTAAGCCTTCCTCACCCCCTAAAGTAGCATCTTCCTCCTTTTTTTTCTTTCTTTCTTTCTTATCTCTCTCTCGCGTTTGTGAACGATTCCTTAAGAATATAACCAAAAGCTCTTTTTTTTTACCCCTTTCTTCAACTTTCCTGGGAAAAATCTTCACGCAGCAAGGTTTTCTCTCTCGCAGTGTTTTTTCGTGCCTTTTGTTCTTTCTATAAAACAAAAAATTCGCTTCCTTTGAGAAAACTTTCTTTTCTTTGCAGAGAGCATCACTCTTGTTCTTCAAGTTTCGTCTTCCTTTTTCCTTCAAAAAAAGAAAAAATCCATCTTTATTCTTTGTCTCTTTCCTTTTTTTGCTTTCACAGTCTCTCTATGCTATAAAAGGTCACAAAGAGAGACACAGTCACAGTCTTGAGCGAAACAGAGAGAGAGAAAGAGAGATGGAAGCTGAGAAGAAAATGGTTGTACCGAGAATCAAATTCACAGAGCACAAAACCAACACGACGAGAATCGTGCCGGATTTAACCAACACCCACCAAACCAGGGTTCTTCGTATCTCAGTCACTGACCCTGACGCTACTGATTCCTCAAGTGACGACGAAGATGAAGAACGCAACAGGTTCGTCTCTAAACGCCGTCGTGTCAAGAAGTTCGTCAACGAGGTCGTTCTCGATTCTGGTGCTGTTTCTGGAAGCTGTAGTCAAATGGAGTCGAAGAAGTCACGAAAGAGAGCCGTTAAATCGGAGTCTACTGCTTCTCCGGTTGTTTCAGCTACTACGGCGACGACGGGAGAGAAGAAGTTCCGGGGAGTGAGACAGCGTCCGTGGGGGAAATGGGCGGCGGAGATAAGGGATCCACTTAAACGTGTACGGCTCTGGTTAGGTACTTACAACACCGCGGAAGAAGCAGCCATGGTTTACGATAACGCCGCGATTCAGCTCCGTGGTCCCGACGCTCTCACTAATTTCTCCGTTAATCCGACCACCACGACGAAGACAGAGAAAAAGTCTCCACCACCTTCTCCGGTGAAGAAACAGAAGAAGAAAAACAACAAAATCAAAAAGTCCGTTACTGCGTCTTCCTCTGTCAGCGGAAGCAGCAGCAACGACTGTCTCTGCTCTCCGGTTTCAGTTCTCCGATCTTCGTTCACCGTCGACGAATTCTCCGAAAGCTCTTCGCCAGCCGCAGCGGCGGTTGTAGTCAAAGAAGAGCCTTCGATGACGACTGTATCAGAGACTTTCTCGGATTTCTCGGCTCCCCTGTTCTCAGATGATGACCTGTTCGATTTCCGGAGCTCGGTGGTTCCAGACTACCTCGGCCTCGGCGGTGGCGATTTGTTCGGGGAAGATATATTCACGGCGGAAATGTGTACGGATATGAACTTCGGATTCGATTTCGGATCTTCCGGATTATCCAGCTGGCACATGGAGGACCATTTTCAAGATATCGGGGATCTATTCGGGTCGGATCCTCTTTTAGCTGTTTAATATTATTTAAATAAATAAAAAAAATAGTTTAACCGGCCGTTACTAAACGGAACCCGGAGAAAGTTTTGTATACCGGTGAAAATATAAATCTCGGTCATGTTCGTTTTTTTTAATTGTTTTTTTTTCTTTTCTGTTATATATAAATATATATAAGTCAAATTGTATCAATGTAGTTACTGGTGATATTAATTAAAGTTAGTAACGTATTTTATTACAAGTGACTCCGTCTGTTAACGGTACTGGGAGGTCGTGTTTCTTTTAGCTTCCACGTGCCTCTGCTTCTCTTTATCTCTTTTTAATTATATATATTTTGTCGACTGGAAAAATTCCTTTATTAATTCGCTTTTAGTGTTGTTGGTGAGGCACGTGTGATCTCACGTGATGGGAACAATTGAAAAGCTTTAGCTAGTTTTGTTTTTGTTTTCTTAAGGCTAATCATGATATTTACGAAAGAAATAAAAAGGCTGATAATTAATTTATTGTAACACGAACACAAAAGCTAATAATCCAAACTAAATAATAATACAGTGTGATATGCCAGGTAGATAGAGACTACTAGATACGAAGAAGAAGGGGGAATCTAAGTTGATTTGAAATGTGGCACATCATAGAAGCTAAAAATATTATTTTTGTCAGTTTATTCACAAGAAAATAAGCAAACAAAATTATAAAAAATATTTTCATTGAGGAATAAATGAATGAGGCAGTTGGGGTAGTTGATTGTCTAGTGTGCTTCAATCGCACTCTGTTAACAGTTTTACCAAAGTACGATGTTATGTAGTAACTACGGTTTTTTTTTTATGCACGCAAAAAATCTAACTAAACTATACTTTTTTTATACTAAGCTAGATTGTAGTAGATACAGTCGACGAACACTGTTCTTCTTTTTTTTGTCCATTAGATTAATCTAGCTACATAATGATCTGATAGTTGTTTTGCATTGATGTTGATTAGAAGACGTGGACAATTTGTAGTCGTTGATTTTATTCAAGGCTTACAAACAACATTATTCTTCTTTTATAGACCCTAAAACGTAAAATGAAGTTGCGTTTTAAACAATCTAATGAATGAAATTCCTCTGGGTTTAGTTTATCAAATCATATTTGTTTAGTTCGCATAAATGTAATGGTACTCAAGAATAGTTAAAGCATTTATAAGTGCCTTTTGTCCATATATTGTTTCATTGTTATTAAGGAACAGTGATGTTGCTTGCGATAGGTCGTAGAAAACTGGTCCATGCATTGGTTTGAGTCCGATACGGTCTTTGATTTAGCCAGCGGATCCCAAAAGGTAATTAACCGGTCAATTGCGAAAATACTATTACAAACGTGTCTACGTCAATAATATATTTGTTCAGGCTCGTGCCAGCTTGCTGTTTTGCATGATTTCTGGTCCTCCACAATAACATGATCTTATAATTTAAGATAGTTCATGAAGCTTACACATTTGGTCTGATTCATGAACAACTGTTGGTAACGTGATTCACATTTTTTGATGCCATTGTTGTTGTTGCTGCCTTGTATGTTTTTGTTGTTGTTACTTCGAAACGAAAGAGTTAGGTGGATTATTCATAGATATATTAAAAGTGTTTCACCTTATGGAACTGAATTAAGGTTCACATTCCATTGACTGAACCGGTAACTCACTACTCATTGGTGTTGTTTACAATGTTTTTTTTACCTTATTAAAAAAAAATACATAAGCAAGTTTAAAATCTAAAAAATGTAGAATAAAAAAAGATTTTTGAGAAAAGAATAGAGAGAGAGGTGCAGGGAAAAGAACTGACGACACGTAGGCTAGAGCCGCAACTACTCGAGAAAGAGCATTGTCGTGTCGCTTTCGTTAAATACTGCTCTACTGTACTCTCTTTCTTTTCTTCTCTGCCCACCCGTAAGGTTGGTTCAGAGGCTACATACAATTCTCTGTCCTTTTTCTTTTATATAACTTCAATTTCGTTTTTTTTCTTTAGAGTTCACCAGAAATTGCATTTTATATAAAATACAAGTTGCATATATAAAAGTTTGAGTTCACTAGAAATTTAAATATGGTTCCGACCATCTCAGAAATAACCATGCAACTTGCTGATTTTAATAAGCGTCTTAGATATTCTAACACTTAATGAGGGGAAATAAAAAGAGAGGAAAAAATAGATATTCGAAACGCTTTCAAACATTTATTACGTACACAATTCAAAGACGTACGGTTTATTATTAGAGAGAACTCAGAATCTAGATGCAAATACTCTATGCTGTATACCAATATTGTAAGATTTGTAGATACGAAAAAATTGCAAAGTATTAAATATACAGTTGGTCCCCAATTCCCAAAAATGTTCATGTGAATTGCGTGATTTTTCATGCATACCCATCAATATAGCTACTGTTCCATTCTATACAATTTATAAGAAATATTCAAAGTTTATGGACGACGACTAACATTTTTATCTCATGCTACCTTATTCAAAGTTGATCAACATGACTATACTGAATCATAATTTACATTAAGCACATATAAAGAGTTTATTGTGTTTAAAATTTTTAATCACGAAGTTGATAAGTTTAAAAATAAAATCTTTTGTATGGGGTTCAAACTTCAAATATTGGGCCGTCTATTAATGAGGGGTTGTTTGCATTTATAGTATTTTGGTCATTCAAAAAACAAAAATAGTAAACAATCACATGACTTCCCCCGGCCAGTGCCCCTTCCTAAATTCGTAAGGCTTGAAGATTAGATGGTCATCATGGCCCAGAGATATCTACATGCATGCATACACACATACATACATTCATACTTAGTAGTATATTATATAGATGTGTATGGTGTCCCCTCAAGCAAAGATTTTGTTTGTCACAAAATTCCAGAGCTCACTTGCAAGATTTATGCCAAAAGATAAATGGGGACCTTTCACCAGAGATCTTCTCTCGTGATTTTTTTCTTTCTTCTTTCTTCTTCCTAATGACACTTTTAAACTTTAGAATATATATATATATATATATATATATATATATAAATATACAATCATGATTCAGTATGATACATATCTTCTTATTCTTTTTATCATTTTGTGACACATTATTCAACCGTTAATTCCGATATATATGGTTAACTTGGAAAGGTAGAAAGTATAACACAAGAAGGTGAGCAAACCTCATGCAATTGCAAAATCCTAACCATTCACGTCACGACATATAATGATCCAACGGTCTCCAACTGAGAGCATTTAACGACCATGTAAAGGAGAGGAGACAACTATACGATGACGCGTCTCAGATATCAAAAAATGGTACGGCCTTTTTTGGATCCCCCGTGGACCAGCGAATCTGGACCGTCCACTTGCGACCTGTCTGGGCCATCGGATAAGCTTTTTGGTGGGAATGGTTGTAATGTAACCAAGTGTCTTCGAGAGTTATTGCCAAACCAATTGTTGAACCGGATCAAACCACAAGGGTTCTGTTTATCTGTACCGGTAAAAAAAAAGGACATGGTGTAAAAGTTTGACTTCTTCCTGCAGGTGAATCTCAGTTGACCTTTCCGTATACATAATAATGCTCTGTCTCCGTATCTGTTTCCGTATTTACGTTTTGTCTATCATCATCATCCATTATCTTGTTTCTTGATCATGTTGTCCATTTTTTCAAATGATTCAAAAAAGGCTGACATGTAGTGATCTTGACTGAGATTATGATAAGTACATACATACGATAAGCATATATAAACCGTACCAATTTAGAGATGCATTATTATGAAACAATTTGGAATAATATATATATATAGAAGCAAAGTGTAGAAAAATACATGTGGAATAGAAAGTGAGAGAGACAGTGTCTCATGAAAAGTGGCAGAGACACCACATTTAATACAGAAATTACATTAAAAGGAAGGACCAACAAAGGAATTAAATGATGTTGTCTTTCGATTTTCATATTTCACGTACCATTCTCGTGTCCTTCCCATGCACTTAACATGTTTGCTCTGCTCTCCCTTCCCTTCCCCCTTCCTTCAGTTCCCCCCCTCTCTTTTAATTTTACTGAACTAACCTTCCAACTACTTTTTCGGTTATCAACAATCTATTAAAAAAAAAAAAATGAGAAGAAGAAGATGAGTTTGAATATCTTGTACTATCGGGTTTACTAGTTTGGTGACAATGGTCACGGCTTAAACAACATCACAAAATATCTCCGAGAGTTTGTGTTTTCCTCTTATACTATATGCAATCACTGATCATCTTAGCTATTACTAATCAGCTCTTAGTTATTACATGAGAGGTTTGTACATCGTCCCCATGTATTACGTACATGAGCAATCCAAGTATCCAACTAGCAAGTAGCGAGCAACATATGGAAAGCCTTCAAAGACGACTGAATAGTTTACAGTTTGAATCTAAATGTACTAGCTAGAAACAAAAATAAGGTTTAGCAAACAAATTGAGATCAGTTCCATGATTGATCGGTCTAACTGTCTAAGAAGACAGGACATGTAACTCAATCAAACATTGTTCTATTTGTTTTTGGTAAAATCACAAATACAATGGTTTTGCACAAGTTTTATTATGTTTGAAGCAGTTGCCCAAACAAAGGTTTATTAACTGAGCTTAATAAAAGGGCTTTTCTTGAAGTAATTAAACTGGGCTTTTAGGCCCATTAAAAAGGTTTCGTTCTTTTGAGGTCATCTCCCCGTGATCGTGGTTGATCCGTCGTCTCACCGGAATCATCATCATCTCTCTCTCTCTCTCTCTCTCTCTCTCTCTCTCTCTCTCTCTCTCTAGGGTTTATACCTTTCAATGGAGAAACAGAGTCTCCAACCAGTTTGCGGCCAAGAGGCTCTTCAACTTCTCAATTGCGTCGCGGATTCAAAGTTCGATCAAGAGAAATGTCTCCGACTCTTGCAATCTCTCAGAGAATGTGTTCTCGCAAAGGTTGGTTTTGTTATTTCTCTATTGACTGATCTACAAGTTCGCTATTCAATTTGTAAAGTACTATTGAGTGATTAGTATCATAATCTCAACTAAAATCTTAGTTTTTGGTTTTTGTTTACTAGTTTCGTTTTTTGTTTTTAGAACGCTTAGAAATGGAACTTACGTATAATATATACATCATTAATGGATCCAAGTATGCTTTAGTACAGCTTTGATGCTACTCTTTGGTGATTGATTTACTCATAGAGAACTCTGAGAGATTAGTAGTATTACTAAATATGAGAATGCCAAGTTCTTGGTGAAGAATTTGGTATGTAAATTATGGTGATGGGAACTCTTGTTTTCTAAATATGGTAGTTCATTATGGAGGGAAACTAGTACTCTTACTCTGGACCAATGCAATACAATGATGATCCTTAAGAAAGGAAAGACTTTTCTTGAGGAAGCCATTAGAGAATGATGAGGCTGAATATTATCTGACAACTGTTGTTAGTTTTTCTACGGTATTATGGTATTAGCCCATAACTGGTAGGAGTCAGTGTTGTTTTCATTCTTGATCTTGGTCAATGAATTTTCTTCATTGTTTCTTGAGGGGTTTTACAGAATCTCGTTTAAGTGCATACTAACGAAATCTTTCTACTTTCCACTAACGTTTTCTTGCTTTCTGTTTTGATGTCAATGAATGTTACAGAAAGTAAAGAATTTCTCGATACCGAATCAAGACCATGTCTCTGACGGAGCAGCTTCAGCTACAAAGAAACCTTCATAACCTTCCTTGTTGTGATTTTCTTTTTATCTTTTGAGTTGTAATCACATAATGTAATGCCTGAACTCATAAGTTGGGGGTCATGTCACGTTTTCCCCCATTGTTGTCTTCTGTGTTGAATATTACATGTCACGGTTCCACATTGACATCGTGAACTTCATAACCTTCCACACTATTGATTTAATGTAATGCCTCGAACTTCATAACCTTCCCCCATGCCCTGTCCCTTTGATTCTCCATCGCTAACTTTTTAAATTATCTGTGTCAAACTTCTTCTATGCTACTTAGTGACCGATTCTATTGGTAAAGATCATCTTTTTCCATGTTATCTGCTTCCTTCGATGATTTTTGGATTCCCTAATTGTTCATCTTCAAATGTCATTAAGGAACACAGCTTAACAGATTCGATCAATATAATAAACAAGCTTGTCACTTGTTTCTTATCTAACAGTTTATGGAACAGTCTTAAAGTAAGATTTAGGATGGAACCTGCTTCTCTTACTACCTTGTGTCAGGCTAAATTCACTTACCATAAAAATACTTTCATGTCTTAGTCTCCAAACTCCGAGCCAATAACAATAACATGCAGGGAATATTCATAGTCATATATGTAGAAATAAAAGCAACAAGAACTACAAAACTAAAAAGATTTGATGTTTCCAGTTTCACCACTTCTGAACTCTGTGGCTTCCCCACCTCCTAGACTGGTTTCAGATCTTGATTACGAATTAGAGGATCCTGATGTGGTGAGTTCAGATCTTGATCAAAAATTAAGGGATCATGATGTAGGGAGTTACCATTGCTTTATCTTTGATTTCCATCTTCATCGTCACTAAGCATTATCACATCTGCATAGAGATATTTGGTCAAAAGAACATGTTTTTTTAGTTTATCTAAAGCTAAAACACAATCAGGGGACACACCACATGTACAAAAAAAGAACACTTAAAATCACCTTCTTTTGAGACACTGTTCTCCACTTTAGGTTTCTTTGCAGGTCCTGCACCACTACCTGAAGCCATACCGATCATCTCCATGTCATCATCAACAGCCAATAGGAATTCGACATTCTTTTCAACAGTCTCTAGCTTCTTCTGCATTTCATCCAACTTGTTGCCCCACTTTGCAACCTCTTCCTTCCTCCCCAATGCTTGTTTTGGCTTTTTCACAAGATCATCTACAGTGACTCCATGCTTTATCTCTAGAAGCTCAAGCGCTTGGATTAGACTCTCATTCTCTTTCACCATATTCTCATACTTCTCTTTCAGAATCTTGTACTCAGCAATTGGAACAGTATCGGAAGATTTGTTGTTGTTCTTGTTGTTGCACCTCTTCTCCGATTGGTCCCAACGACTAGACATTGTTGTCAATCACTTCAAGCTTAACCTAGATTTAAAAACAAAAACACAAGTCACACAAAAAAAAAAGTCTGGATCTTTAATAAGACGCTCTAAAATCTACAAAACCCTAAAACTCAGATCTTCGTTGACTAGACTAAAATGGTAGAAACAGCTCACAAGATTTGGTCTATATACCTAACACGGATTCCTACCATATTGTCTTTAAACCACACCGGAAACAAAATAAACAGAGACGAGAAGGGATTTTTCCCGAGAAAATCTTACTCGGAAGAGAAAAAGTGTCGATCTTTTTCTCAGTTACAAAGAGAGGAGAGCTGAGCTCGAGTGGATGGTAAGCGACAAAGATGGAATCGTATCGATAGAGACCTATAAACACACGGAGCGGGAAAATGCGTAACGAGTGTGTTACTGGAGTAATTAATTACCATTATCCAATTAAATAATATTTAGTTTAATCCACACCACTCATTAGCCAAGTGGCCTAATCCCATCATGTCCTAACCACACAAATTTTGATTACATACTCTTTTTGTCCGAATTCTCCAACTTTAATTTTTACATTGTTTTCTCTGTAAATTAATCACTATGTTAAAAGTGTGATCCAATTCTCCGGTTAATCCTGAAGTCGACTTGGTTTAGCTGGTTAATGATGGTTCAGTAATTTGGCTTTGGTTTGAAGTCAAAGAAGGAAGAGGGTTTGGAGTTGCAAAAGGATTAGGGTTTATTCTTTTGTGCCGATACCTATATATATCTATTCATACCTCTCTTCTCTTGTATCTAAGACCTATCTCTATCTCTGTAATCCTCTTCAGCTCTGTTCTTGAGTTGTAGAGAAACATATTATTTGTCATAGTGAATTGCTGGGTTGAATCCAGCCCCATACGTAGATTCATCACATCGGTGAATTGAACTGGGTAAACAATCTTGTGTCTTGCATCTTTTACGTTTCTGTTATTCTTTCAAAGTATTGTGTGTGTGAGATTGAGCTGAAGCAGAGTTGTGTTCAACAGAGTTTATCACCTGTAAACGTAACACACTAATTATTAATTAGGCAAATAACTCGTATAACAAACCATGATGAGAGAAACATTGTCAATGTCCGTATGATTAATGATCCTGCTCTTCCTTATTGAACAAATTATGTTGCAAGATTGGTGTACGCAAGATGTAGGGAATGAGTTTAGAGTGCGAAGGCATATAACAGATTATTATATGCAGAGATCTGGGTATAATACCTCTGCTGCTCTGCATGAAAGACCATTCTTTTTGCAGAGAGATTTCAGGGCAATGCTGCAGTTAACTCTTCTTTTGTTGAAGCACTCTAGATATGGTAGCAGAATTTGAGTGCACTCTAGGATATCTGGAAGGATCTTGAACCTCCCAGTACGAGCTATAATCATCTCTATCTTCCGAGAGAAATGATCTATTCTGATCGTGGTTAGTAAATGCTTAACATTATCTAGTCTCTATATGTTCATCCTGCAGATGCCTCTAAAGAACACATGCTTAATAGATTCAATCATATCCTAAACCAGTTTTGTTTATTGAAACCTTGTTTAATTTGTTATATTAATGATGGAAGTTACTTTTCTTACAGCTTTGTATTATGCTAAATTCATATATACATACCATACAAACTTTCATGTCTTAACCCTCCTAACTCTGAACCAAACAACAAGAACAATGCATTGGCTATTCATATTCATATCTACATCTAAACAACAAGAACTACTAACTTAGCTTTTTTTTTTTGTCAACTTTTCCAGTTTCCACCATTTCTGACTCTGTGCTTCTCCATCTCCTAAAATTCTCTTTGGTCTTAATCAAAGGATGAAGGAAAACTCTTGAGTTCAGATGTGATGATGAGTTAATGTGTTCTCTTTCTCTTAGGTTTCCTTCATCATGGTCACTAATCAATATCACATCTGTAGAGAGATTTGGTCAAAGAACATAATTAGTATACATCTGAAACGCAAAATTAGTATAGACACATATCAAAATCAGTCAAGTACTTTAGTACAACTGTTTGATACAACTCTTGTTCACTTCAGGTTTCTCTGCAACTCTTGCAGTCCGTAACACACCGTTCATCTCTGTTTCCTCAACCGACCTTTAAGTCTTATACTTTTCGACGGTCTCTGGCTGCTTCTGCATTTCAGTCTCTTCCTTGGCCACTTCTCTCTGCTTCTTCCCCACCTCATCTACAGTGAAGTCGTGCGTTTTAAACTAGGCTTTTATCATGCACGAGTGTTAAGTTAATGGAGATGATGATCCTTTATTACGTACTTATAGTCATTCAAAAATATAATATTCAGTTTTAGTCTCTAAGTACCCTAACCAATCATTAGCCAAGGGGCTCTCAGCCTCAATCATCAGTTGACAAATTACATTATTAGAATTTTGCACCTTTCCTTGTTTTCTACTCTTTCGGTGTTAATTACACACATTATTGTCTCCTTCAACTTTACTTGAGAAGAGAGAGATAAAGACAAAGTGATCAATTATACGTATTATCAAACGTATTGATAGTATGAGATACTGATCATAACTGTTGACTAAAAATTTCTTTAAGTTTTGGAAAAAGATGTATAACAACTATTCCAAATCAAAACTATGTCATTAATTAATCGTTGAAAACATTTGTAATGTTCTTAATTTGCTTAATTAACTAACTAACTATCATCTAATTAGTATGTACCAGTTTTTGTTTTAATCGTTTAACAATTTGTTTTTGATTTTTTGTTTTCTTAAAGAAGCTTTTGTTCAAAAAAAAAAAGAAGAAGCTTTTGTTGAGATTGAATCGAACATTCTGTGATAACTCAAGGTTGGTGAAATTTTGATATATAATCAGAAAATTAGGTGAAATGCGTATTTATACATTTATTTGACAATATGGCTCTTTTTTAGAAATGTTCGAATGATTGATTTTATATACATAAAATAAAGACAAGTCCCCTAGAGCTTTTGATCGGTCGAATAACATAACACACATTCCAAAAACAGCACACTGTGCATATCTTCTTCAGATGAAGCTCAAGTGGAGATCAGTCTCCATGAATCATAAGAATGTGCTTCTCATCAAGCTCATCTCCGCTATCCTCATAACTTTTTTCGCTTTCCGTCTCTTCATTTTACACTCCAGCGAGTTTTCTCCAATCTTTGCGTCGGTCACCGGTAAATTCGAAGCTCGGTTACTGCCGCCGAAGGTTCTCGTGCCGGAAAACGAAGATCTAATTCCTCAGGGTAAGATCAGTTGGTTTATTAGAAAGCAAAAGTATTTGACTTCTTTGTCAACTGTCCATTGTGTTTGACTCTTTTTTTTTTTTTGTCTAAACCTTGGTTTAATGAGCATCAATATGAGATCTAGAGGTTTTGGATCTGCAAGATCTAAATTTTTGTTTAAAGGTTTTTATGAATTGTGGTATTAGAGAAATTGTTTCTCTGCGCTTCTTCACTTCTGACTCGTGGATCTTGCTCTTCTAATTGATAGTCAAATTCTAATGGTTTGATTCTTAACATTTAAAACTTGTTTTGATGATTTGTATCATTTGGCTCTTAATTACACATTTTCATATTGTTTGGCTTTTTTTTTTTTTGACAGTTATGTTGTGATTTATAAAATTCTTTGATTAGAGTGAGCTCTCAATTAGCTGCAATGTTCAGTGACTGGTCTTTGATAATTTGATCTTAACTAGTGTTACAACATTTTGATTCAAAGATGATCTCACATTGGGACTAAGGAACAAGTTCTTGTTGTTTCTTGAATCAGATATTGAAGTAGAGAAGTGCAATCTTTTCGCCGGGAAATGGATCCCAGACTCATTAGGACCAATCTACACAAACACCTCTTGCGGCTCGCTCATTGATGGCCACCAAAACTGTATCACCAATGGCCGGCCTGACTCAGATTTTCTCTACTGGAAATGGAAGCCTCATGACTGTTTGTTACCACGTTTCGACCCTCTAAGATTTCTTCAACTTATGAGCCACAAATCTTGGGCATTGATTGGTGATTCCATATCGCGTAACCATGTGGAATCTCTTCTTTGTATGCTCTCTACGGTATAATACTGCCTGCCTACTTTTAGCAGCTCTTTGTTTCAATATCTTACTTTCCAAGTTCGTTAAATCTGTTAATCTTTTTGGGGTCTCTCAAGGTTGAAGTACCGGTTGAAGTATACCATGACAAGGAGTACAAATCCAAACGTTGGCATTTCCCTCTACATAACCTTACTATATCCAACATTTGGTCGCCATTTCTTGTTCAGGCCGCTATTTTCGAAGATTCAAACGGTGTCTCGACCGCTTCTGTTCAGCTACATCTTGATAGACTCGATGAGACATGGACCAAACTCATGCCTACCCTCGACTATGCAATTATCTCAACGGGTAAATGGTTTCTTAAATCCGCGATTTACCATGAAAATGCAAAACCCGTCGGTTGCCATAACTGTCAAGAAAAACCTCACTTGGAAGAGTTAGGATTCGACTATGCTTATAACGCATCTCTGCGGAATGTCATGGACTTCCTAGCTGGGGAAGATAACTGTAGAGGCACGATATTTTTCCGGACTTCGACCCCAGATCATTTCCAGAACGGGGAATGGCATAGCGGTGGGACGTGTAAGCAAACAGAGCCGGCCAGCGATGATGAGATAGAGATTAAAGATGTACATAAGATACTAAAAGATATTGAGATTGGTCAGTTCAAGAGGGCGGTTAGAGAGAAGACGGGTCAGGACGGTGGAATTCTTAAGCTTTTGGACTTCACCGGGATGTTGCTGACCCGACCGGACGGTCATCCGGGTGCATACCGACAGTTCAGGCCGTTTGATAAAGACAAAAATGCAAAGGTACAAAACGACTGCCTACATTGGTGCTTGCCTGGTCCCTTTGATTACTTGAATGATGTTATATTGGAGACCATAGTAAATGGCTGAGCCGGACCAACACAGTGTGATTGGCACATTGCTAATGGTTGAACCCGGTAGAATTGAAAAACCGGTTCTCTGGGGTTACATAGACTAATATTGGTGCAAATTTGTGTGAATTGAAAATATGTAAAATTGTGTAAGAAAAAGTTGAGATACTGTGATTCTGATTATTGAGAGCTAGCCGGTTGAAAAAGCAAAATCGGTTTGGTATATCGGTTAATTTTTTCCCAGGTTTTGTGAAATCAAGTTTTTTTTTTTTTTTTTCTGTTAAGAACCAAATTTCCGGTCTGAACCCGTTTTAGTTGTCATTAATTTGATATAATGAACCCACCCACCTAGCCAACTTGATTAAACAATGTAAAAGTAAACATTCTTCAAAATTAAAAAAATAGAAAAGAGGATAATGAAGAAATATTCTTCCACCTGTCAAAATTCAAAAAAGGTTAACAAATCTGCAGTCGGACGCCAAACAAGTATCAAATCCACAAAATAAAAAAATTTGAATTTCGAATTAGGAAGCCGTTGTGCGTTTCTTTCTATATAACTCCCGAAGATATTTTACAGAGGCTCCAGCTATATTCACAATCCCTAAAATTTCGAAATCTTCATTCTCTCTATTGCATTTCGATTTGAAAATGGCTTCTACCGCAGATCCAGCTCCAGCTCCAGCTCCGACGAAGAAACCAAGGAACAGTAGAAAGGCGTTGAAGCAGAAGAATGAGCTCGTGGAGACGCCGCCGGCGCCTGTTTCTGCCAAGGGGAAATCAGACAAGTCGTTCGAGCAAGATCTGATGGAGATGCAGACGATGTTGGAGAAGATGAAGATCGAGAAGGATAAGACGGAGGAGTTGCTCAAGGAGAAGGACGAGATTCTGAGAAAGAAGCAGGAGGAGCTAGAGACCAGAGACGCTGAGCAGGAGAAGCTTAAGTTGGAGTTGAAGAAGCTCCAGAAGATGAAGGAATTCAAACCTAACATGGTATAATCTCCAGATCTGGCTTTTAATCCTCGATTTGGCTTAGGTTTTGTGATTTGATTGGAATTTGGTTAGGTTTTCGCATGATAGTACATTTCTGGATCTGGATTTTGGCCTTTTGATATGCTTGAGTTCTTAGATTAGGTTGGAGTGTATCTAGTTATATGCTGATTACTCATTTGTGCATCGATCTTTGAGGTTTTTGGCTTTGATAGTTGATACAAGTTTCGTCGTAGATTTGGGATTAGTCGATTCAGTATTGCAGAAATGTTAGGATACGAACAGTTACCGAAATGTTAATTTCTGTTGGCTGATTGATTAGTTAATTGATTGTCTTCTATGTCCTTTCCACACTTCTCTGTTAGGTGATGGTATCGATCAAATGGTATGTGATTAGCTGATTGGAGAGTGTTTTGTGTTTTTGCTTTTCAGATTTTCGCTTGTGGTCAGTCATCTCTCACACAGGCTGAACAAGAAAAGGTTAATAAGAAGAAGAAAAAGGATTGTCCTGAGACAAAGCGACCATCATCATCATACGTATTGTGGTGTAAAGAACAGTGGGCTGAAGTCAAGAAGGAAAACCCTGAGGCTGACTTCAAGGAGACTACGAACATCCTGGGTACTAAATGGAAGTCTCTCAGTGCAGAAGATAAGAAGCCTTACGAGGAGAGGTACCAGATTGAGAAGGAAGCTTATCTCCAGGTCATTGCTAAGGAGAAGCGCGAGAAAGAGGCCATGAAGCTCCTGGAAGATGATCAGAAGCAGAAAACTGCAATGGATTTGCTTGATCAGTATCTCAACTTTGTTCAAGAAGCTGAACAGGACAACAACAAGAAGAACAAGTAAGATCCAAAATACCTCCTAGTGACTGAATCAATTGATCACCAATGGTGTAAACTGACTACAGCTATTTATGGTTTGCAGGAAGGAGAAGGACCCTCTGAAGCCAAAACATCCTGTATCTGCCTTCCTGGTTTATGCAAACGAGAGGAGAGCTGCTTTACGTGAAGAAAACAAGAGCGTCGTGGAGGTAAATCTAATTACTTTAGTCACTCTCCAGATCAGTTTTTTTTCTCAAATTTTGAAGCTAACTAACGTTAATGGTGGTTATAGGTTGCAAAGATAACTGGAGAAGAATGGAAGAACTTGTCAGACAAAAAGAAGGCACCCTATGAAAAGGTTTCTTTCCATACACATGTTTATATTCATAGCCATTAAGAGATCTTGGAGTGACTGAACTAAAGTGTAATATTTAATAATAGGTGGCAAAGAAGAACAAGGAGACGTACCTGCAAGAAATGGAGGTATACAAGAGGAATAAGGAAGAAGAAGCACTGAGCCAGAAGAAAGAAGAAGAGGAACTCCTGAAACTCCACAAACAAGAAGCTCTTCAACTGCTTAAGAAGAAGGAGAAAACTGATAATCTGATTAAGGTAACTGACTTGCACTTTATTTACAGTAGTCCACTACCAATTCAGAGACTTAACAGTGTCGTAATGATTGCCTCTTGCAGAAGGAGAAAGCGACCAAGAAGAAGAAGACTGAAAATGTTGATCCTAACAAACCCAAGAAGCCTGCTTCTTCTTACTTTCTCTTCAGGTATGAATTACTTCCAGTTTAATATTTAGCTCCGAGTTGATCTTTTATTCAAGTGTTTAGCTTCTAAAAGAAAACATGTTTTACAGCAAGGACGAGAGGAAGAAGTTGGCTGAAGAACGTCCTGGAACAAATAACTCTACTGTCACTGCTCTAATTTCAGTGAAATGGAAGGTATGCAGCAAAATCACACTTACGAGTAAAAGAAACATTTGCTAATAACAATGTCAAAGATGTAGATTTATGTGAGTGAATTATATCTTTACAGGAACTGGGTGAAGAAGAGAAGCAAGTTTACAATGGAAAAGCTGCAAAGTTGATGGAAGCATACAAAAAGGAACTCGAAGCTTACAACAAGAAGTCTGCGGCTACTACCAGTAGTTAGATAAAATCTCTCTTAGGATTGAAAAAAAATATATGTTCAAGTCCTGTTGAACATTTCTTATTATGCAGTGTTAGATTTGCTATTAATGACTTTTTTAACCCCAAAAAAAAAAAGTAATCTACTATCTTAATTCTCGCTGATTTCTTCTATGGATAAATGAGTCTTTTACAGTATTTTTAATAATAGATCGACTCGTGTAAAAAACTGGGAAAGGTTGTGTCAATCTCGACCGTTGGATTGAACCAGTCAGCAACGTCGAAGATGGGAGGAGAACTTTCCACGTGGCTGAAGTCGCCGTAAGTATAAAACGGTGGCGTATCAGGGAACGAGAAAACGTCTTTACCGTCGTCGAGCCCGTCGGTTCGAACGGTTAAGTTGGATTTAAGGCTCTGAAGAAGGTCCTTTGGCTTTTGGGTAGTAGTACTAATGGCTGGTCTGAGTCTGGTGTCTTCTTGCTTCTCCGGAGAGGCTGGTGGTGGTGTGATCGCCTGGGAACAAGTGTGTGTTCCTCTGTACGTGACTTCGAAAACAGTCGCATCACCGTCCGATCTCTGGACTTGCTTCGTCGCCCAACAGTTCTGTGTGCTGCGATGAGTGCATCTGTAGTAACTCCTTGGGAATTTGGCTCCCAAAATGTCTTTCTGACCATATTTTCTCCAGCTGTAGACATCATCTTGAGGTCCTTCTAAGCCTCTCTCTGGGCTTATTCTCACTTTTTCTGACCACTTTGGTAACATCTTCCTGCAAAAAATTACCCAATTTGCATATTAGTTTTACATAAAGATCAGATTTTTACATTATGATCACATCATTTAATTTGGGTGAATTTGCTTACCTTTTCTTTGAGTTGAAAATGTAATCTTGGCGATGATGACTGTCGCTGGAACCTCCTCCGTCAACGAACTCTTCACTTCTCGGACTACCGTTAATGGACGCCGGAGATTCAGGAACTCCGCCGGAATTCACCACCGGGACTACAGTTGCCGGCGTCGGAATAAGTTGTACGGTCGTAGGTGAGGATGACCAGTTTAGCATAAGAAGAGATCTTTCGCAGGAAGAAACTATCTGGTTCACCAAAATCTGGTTCGTCTCAGCCGTCGTCGGAGAAAACAAAGGCGAGGGAGCTTCTCGAAGTCGTGTCTGAAGTTTCTTGGCCGCTTCAAGTCCAACAAGAAGCTCGTTTAGCAATGTCTTTTGTTCCCAACTTAACATATCCATACCTTCCATTTTTGAGTATATGATTCCCAAAATAGAAGTTAAAAAATAAAAATATAGAAAAATCTTTGCAATTCAGTTAGATACTTAACTAGCAGTTTCAATTTAAGAAGATTTTGGTCTGAAATTGCTACCAACGTACGATGAGAAAGATATAATAATGTGTGTAAAGTATGATCAAGAATGGGTTATAAAGAATATGAAGTATGATGAGAATGATGAGAGTGTTAAAGGCTTGTGGTGAAATTGATGAGTGAGGAGGTTTGGAATATATAAGGTATGTGGATTTGAATGTTTGAAATATTGACCAAATGACGAACCAGAAATAATTAGTTATTTTAAAAAATAGAAAAAGTATATTTCTTTTAGAAGAGAGACGAAAAAAAAACTTTCAAAGTGAAGAAAAGTCTTTGGTATAAGGAAAAATAGGGCCAGAGTGTAAATCTAGAAGTGGGGGTGGTGGTAGTGAAGGTCAAAGGCTGACCAATTCAAACATTTCATAATTTGTTTGTTAATGTAGTTATCTACACTTATAAGTTGTAACCAAGTGATGAATCAAATTAGTTTAAGTGTAGTGGTTGATTAAAATAACTAGACAAAAAAGAGTTAAACAAATGTCCCTTTTGAAATGTAACCTTTCAAAGCTACGACTATGTACATGTGGTTGAGATTCCCTATTATTAAATTCCAAATGTGTATGTATATATGTATGTTTTGTTTGTTTGATCCTTTTATTAGTATGCATTATATGTGCAAGAGCAATGCAACAACTTTTATATATATATATGGATGATATATGAGTTGTTTTAACTATATATGATTTGCAATGTCAACAATAAACTTGGGATCACGAAATAATTTATTATTGTATGAGACAATTGGGAAAAATAAATTGTATAAATGAAATGTTCCATAAAACAGAAGGAATTAAACAAGTCATTTACAAAAAAATAAGTTACAATTAATTCACGACGAGTATGATAAGGTTTCGGCTGACCAAGTCACACCATTAAGTTTTCTCAAATAGTCCATATATAGGTATGTAACAAAGAAATGTTAAATTAAAGTGAGCAAAAAATATTTATTATTAGTTGAGAGTTGAGACAAATGGCCACTTATTTAGACAAAAATATATCTATAGAGAATGATTTGTTCCAAGACAAAAAAAAAATAGAAAGAAAAAAGAAACAGTCGTGAATTTATAATAAAGCAAGAGTATGATAAGGTCTTAGCTGACCAAGTCCAAGATCAAAGCTATAGTAGTGTAGTCTGATAAAAAAAGATAATTTCCAATGGAACATTCATTTTTATTGTGATTAATACTGTTTTAACTTTATTTGGCATCTAAAACAATATTAGTATTAAAATGTATTAGGACCACTTATATACGTATGAATGAAATAAGAACCTTAATTTGTAAGAATTGATTTATCCAAAAAATTGCAGCAAAATATTTCAAAGCTGAAGTTGACATACAAGAGTGTAGTGTAACAGTAGTACCAGTAATAACCATTTATATGCATATGAACTTACTACATTCACAATACTTATCACTAATGGAATTTTACTATTTACTTATCTTTGTTTAAAGATATATACATATGCAAACTACTCTTTTTTTTTTAACCAACTACAAGCATATACTTAATTTACTGTGAAATTTACTTCAACGTATAAAGAACGTAACGTAATTTGTTGATTTAATAATGATAGCAAATACAGAAAAAATCTATAAGAGAAGGAAGGATAGAGAGAGATATTCAAAAGTTTTTTTTATTTTCCAAAAAGGACAGATATATTGGACCGAAGACATTTCAAACCTCTCTCCGCGTGGATTCCTCTTTTTCATTTTTTATTTATATTAAGTTCTACTTGTGAGATTAATAATTTAAATGGCGTCACTATCTTTGCGTCATTCAATCATTTTTTATATAAAAAAAATTTGGATCTCATTCATTTCGTCATTCAATCATATCTCCAGACAACACATCATTCAGTAACTAACTTGTAAATCACTTTTAGAGCTAATAAAACTCTCATGTAATGTGAGTAAGTAATCCACAAAAATATTTTGGAATAGTTCAGTTCACATATTATTGTCACAATCCGAACTTGTAAATCAACATATAACCGGAAACCATTACATAAAAATTTAAGAAGTGTCTTCTGAGTTGTAAACTTTACTGGCATTAACTAACGATCTGTATTTATTTTGTGTGGGTCTGTTTTTTTTATGTGTCAACGCTATATACCTATACATCAGTGTACACAATTCCCATTTTCTTATTTTATTTTCTTAGTAAGAATGAAAATAAATTAATTGCTCTAAGCCTCAACAAAATAATAAAAGGAGCAATGAATTCGTAAAGTTGGAGGGACAGGCCAAACTTAACAATCCAAACACTCACTGTACGGAAAACCCAAAACCAAAACCACTTCCTTTCAATTTGTTTAACACATTTAGTCAACGCTTTCACACTTCTTAACAAAATATCCCTTCAACTCTTTACTTTTGTCCTCACATATTTTTTTAAATATTGTCATCCATATACCACCAAACTACACACTATATCAGTATATATCAGTCTTTACATTTATATAATCCAACTGCATTTTTTACTGTAAACTTTACTCTCTCTTTTTTTTTTTTTTTTCGTCAAAAAAAACATACGGATGTATGACACTATCGGAAAGATACTCTCCGCTAGGGAGAGCCAACTGGGGGCCGAAGTGCTCATATGAGAGAAGATACAGGCTCGGACACGAGCTTTCTTTGCAAGAAAGTCAGCCTGGAGGTTGGAGAGACGAGGAAGAAATCGTAGGCGGAACGTCGGAAACATAGCTCGAAGAGACTTGAAGGAGGCTAATTCAGCAGCGAAGGTTGGCCACTCCTTGGGATTTTCCACCATTGCAATAAGATCAGAGCAATCTGAGGCGAAATGTACAGAAGTTTGTCCCAATTGAATCATACAATCCATAGCCCAAAGTAGGGCGTCAAACTCGGCATGGAGGGGCGATAAGCTCCGACGAATACTTCTAAGGCCTAAATGCTGGACAGAGAGAGCCTCAGTCAACACCCAACCCATTCCACACAACGAATCTGAAGGGTTCCAAGAGGCATCACAATGACATTCTAGAACAGCAGAATTGGCCATTGGAGATCTAGTCTGAGCGACTGAGAGAGCATCTGACTCCAAGTCTTTTGCCATAGCCCTTCGCCACACTTCCTCCTCTTGGAGGGCTAGGCATAGAGTTTCATCCGGTGGTACCCGGAGATTTTCGAAAACAAAACGATTGCGGCATTTCCAAATGAACCATAAAATCCAAGGAAAGGCTTGTAAAACTGTGGCATTTATCCCTTTTTCTTGACCCCTCCAGAAAAGGAAATCAAAATTAGAGAATAGAGAAGAACTTGGGAAGAGATTCCCAGAGGATGGGATGGGAGAGAGGGCCCAAACCTGACGGGCCAGGGGGGCATTCGAAGAGAAGATGATTAATTGTTTCTTCTTCAGCGCCACATTGGGGGCAACCTTTATCCCTTCCAATATGACGATAGTGTAGGCTATGACATGTGGCTAAACAACCAGATAAACATTGCCACAAGAAGTGCTTGATCTTTCGTGTTGTTTTAATTTTCCAAACTTGTGCCTGAAGTGCCGTAACACTGGGTCCCTGAGAAGGGAGGTCACAAGATGGTCGACAGAGGGCCTTAGCAGCCCAATATCTAGATTTCACAGTATAGTTTCCAGACTTAGTATGGACCCAACTATAATTATCACTCAGGTAAGTTCGACTGGGACGAATTCCCAAAATCAGCGGAATGTCCTCTGGAGCCACTAGTTCTTGAAGCCGGAATAGATTCCAATTTTGTGTATCTCTTATCAGGAGGTCGTTGACATAAAGATGTGGATCTTGAGTGCCAAGAATACTTTTAGCCGGTCGAGAGGGTATTGTTGGAATCCAAGGGTCACTTCCACACCCTGGTAATCATCCCAGACCCAATAGTTTTCCTTAGTCCAGAGACTAAGAGAGGCTTGGCGGCAAATATGCTTCTCCAGCCATATGAGGGGCGATTGGCCTTCTTTATCTCAAGGGGATCGCTATAGCGATAATATCTGCCCCGCATTACTCTGCTTAGGAGGGAGTTTGGAAATCTTAAGAGTCTCCAGAATTTCTTAGCTAGTAAGGCTAGATTAAATTCCTCCAGAGTCCGGAACCCTAGACCCCCTTCTGAGAGTTGGGTACAGAGTTTATCCCAAGCTACCCAGTGGAGGCCTTTACTATCTTCCTTTGAACTCCACCAAAAATTTGAAATGGCACTACTAAGCTTTATCCTAATGGCCTTAGGCAGTAGGAAACACGACATTACATATGTCGGAAGTGCTTGAGCGACTGATTTGATCAAAACCTCTTTGCCCCCTTTAGACAAGAATTTTATCGACCAAGTATTTATATGGCTCTGAAGACGGTCTCGAACAAAAGAGAAAACTTGGGTCTTCGAGCCATGAATTTTCTCCGGAAGCCCGAGATAAGTACCCATCCCACCCTCTAAGTGAATGTTAAGGGTATTTTTTATAATATTCCGCGTAGGAGTATCAATCTCATGTCCGAATAATATCGAAGATTTTGCCGCATTCAGTTGTTGCCCTGATGCCTCGCCATAACAGCGGATTATATCCAAAATTGCTTGGCCTTGAGCCGGGGTTGCCCGACAAAAGAAAAGGCTATCATCCGCAAAGAGTAGGTGGGATGTCGAAGGACTCGCTCTAGCAACTTGTAGCCCTTGAATCCGTCCAGCTCATTCTGCTTCAGTAAGTTGTGCTACTAAGGCTTCCGTGCACAAAATGAAGAGAAAGGGCGAGATCGGGTCGCCTTGGCGAATACCTCTAGAAGGTTGAATATGGCCTCTTGGCGAACCATTTATGAGGACTTTGTACGAAACAGATTTTATACAGAACATGATTAGGTTAATCCATTTTGGAGCAAAACCCATTTTAGCCATCAAAGCCTCAAGGAAGGGCCATTCCACCCGATCATAAGCCTTGCTCATATCTGTCCTGATAGCCATGAAATGTTTACGACATGAAGAGTTTGTCCGTAAGGCGTGAAAATTTTCCTGAGCAATCAGGATATTATCCGTGATAAGTCGTCCTGACACAAAGGCCGATTGTGTCTCGGATATAAGATCCGGAAGTAGTTTCTTTAGCCGTATGCTAAGAATCTTAGAAATGACTTTGTAACTTACGTTACATAAGCTAATTGGACGGAACTCTGTCAATGAGCGTGGTCGGTCCGTCTTAGGGATAAGACAAATGTTTGTCTCATTCAAGGACTTGTCAAAAGTTTCTGTGGTGAAGAAATCTTGGACAAGTTTGATCAAGTCACATCCGATGATGTCCCAGAATTTTTGGTAAAAGAGGGCCGTCATTCCGTCAGGCCCAGGGGTCTTTTCAGGATTAAGTAAGAAGAGAGCTTTCTTAATTTCCTCTGGAGAGATATTCTCCAGGAGCTTTTGGTTCATATCGTCGGTAATGCTCACAGGAACATCCTGGATGGAGGCTTGAACATTCCGAGGAGAGGAGGTTGAGAAGAGATCAGAGAAGTAATCAACCGCTAGCGCTTCAATGTCCTTTTCCTTAGCGACCCAATTATTTTCCTTATTTAACAAACCTGTGATTCTATTTCTGGCTCTCCGTTGTTTAGTTGTTGCATGAAAAAATTTGGTATTCTTATCTCCAGCTTGTAACCAAGATTCTCTGCTCTTTAATTTCCAATATAATTCTTCCTCGCGATAAGCGTCACAAAGTTTCCATTTCAAAGCAAGAATGGCTTCCGGAGAGAGGTTTGTATTCTCGTTTGCCTCATCTATCTGAGATTGGAGGGATAGGATGAGCTTTTGAGAATTCGTAATATTTGATTTCCTCCACTTAGAAATCGAAATTAGACAACTCCGAATTTTATGTGGGAAAAAGCCTCCTATGTGTCGCATATGGAAAGACCAGCCTTTTTTTACAGCCTCCTTAAACCCCGGTTTACCAATCCAACGTTTATCAAACATAAACCTTTTAATGAATTTTTGGGGTCTATTACTTATAGAAGCCAGAAGAGGCCGGTGGTCAGAACCCCACATCTTTAGATACTCCACATTTGTGTGGGAGAAGATATTGTGCCATTCTTCATTACCAAGGGCCCTATCAAGGCGAGAGCGGATAAGACCGCATTTCCTACGCCCTGCCCAAGAAAGAGAGTTTCCTTGGAAGGGGAACTCAAGCATGCCACAATTGTTAATCATTGCCCTGAAGGGGAGGAAGGAGGATTCAGAACGTTTCTTTCCACCTACTTTTTCATGATTCCCAATTATTTCATTAAAATCTCCGATCATAAACCATGGTTCAGACCTAGTGAGTCCTATTCGGGTTAGTCTTTCCCAAACTTCTTCTCGGTTTTTGACAACCGGATCACCATACACAAAGGAAACGAAAACGCGATTTCCATCAATAATAGTTTCAATATCCATAACACGGTCACTAACAAACAAGAGTGTAACCGGATAATCACGGGAATACATAAGGGCAAGTCCACCACTATAACCGGAAGGGTCAACAGTCTGGAGACAATCAAAACCTAAGTTCACTTGCATATCTTCTAAAAACAGACGATCATTTTTCGTTTCCGAAAGAAAAAGAAAACCTGGAGAGAACTTGCGGCAAAGCTCTTCCAGTCGGCGTTTCACCCGCCCCTTGACAATTCCAAGCAATGATCTTCATAGGACGTCACTCGGGGGAAGGAGGCCCCAACAACAATCGAGCACGGATCTGTGATCCGGAGAGAGGGGGATGGATAGGTGTCATGTTTTGGTAATGAAGAAGTTTTCTGGTTATCAAACTCTGGGATACAAACTGGGATCGTAAACGGATTCAAAAAGGCTAGGCTACACTTTTAGCTTTCTCTTGGGCCGTAAATCTCTGAGAAGTTCATTGAGAAGAGGGACTGAACACAACAGTGTTGAGGTATGGCTGAGGAGTAAAGTGTTGAAGGAGACTCAACAAAACACTATGAACTTTTCAGAAGCTTAATTCCAACGAAACCCCGCTCAATCTTCGGATCAGAGACGAAAAGAACAGCAATAGGCAGCAGAAACTCCAAAAAGGGAATACAGCTTCAAATAAACTACAGCAGCGTAGTAAAAAAATTCCATAGCCAAAACAGGGAGTAAGAGGGGGTTGGAAAAACGCCGGTACACCAGAAAAAGAGAGAACTAAAGGAAAAAGGGGTAGGGGGGACGAGCCCCATTCTCACGAACACACAGTGAGAATTTGAGCTAGTCTATACTCTTTTAGGTCTTCACTGCAACAGTGAGAAGGTTTTTCAACAGAAAATTCTGTCGAGACTTAAAAAACTGGATTCTGCAAAAGCTAAACAGAATAAAGCTTCCAAAACAGGGACCAAGCTAAGCCAATCCATAATCCAAAGAGAGGAGACGGAGAATCTTGCTTAACTTTACTCTCTCTTTTCGTTAACTTCCTTCATATTCGAATTACACAATATACTATATTGTTTTCGCTCTTTGACGTTTAAACATACAAATTACAACAAACATAGATATATTAATGGAAGGAACTCCAAATGCTGTAACAAATTACATCTTTTGAAAAAGAAAAAAATTGAACCGAAGATGTAAAGACTTGCTACTCAGAAGTTTTCAGAAAGCGGAAGAACACACATTAGATCCTCCACTAGTTCTCAGCTCCGAACACGGCCATGGACTGACCTTCATTGAGGTTCCAATAACATCTGCGCACTTCCACGTCCGGTACATATTCAAACTCCCATGGAGATTTATCTCACTCAAACATATCCCTGTGATTTGTTTTCCAATTTATACAGCCATATATGCGATGGGATATATAGTAAACAATGAGAAAATGTATTAGTATTTCTTTACCTGTAAATGGTGAACCCTTAAGGCCTTGAATAGAGCCAGCTTTTCGAACGTTTACTCCCCAAACGTTCTTGATATGTATTCCCTCAACCACTGGAAGAGCGTTCGGGTTATAATTCGCATCTGGGTGATCCCCAGTGTCACCTGCAATCTTGATACCGTACTTTGCTGTATCTACATAGACGTTAGAGATTCTGATGTTTTTAATGTATCCTCCACGACCAATGTTTGTTTTGATGTTGACCCCAACCCCCATATTGGATAGAGTGATGTGTTCTGCTACAATGTTCTTGATTCCACCTGATGTTTCGCTTCCTATTGCGATACCAGCAAACGGGGAAGATCCTGTGATGCGCCGTATCGTTATGTTTGAGCTTGGACGGCCATAAGCAATCCCATACTGGTCCCAACCGCTTTTGATGGCCACCAGGTCGTCTCCTGTTGAGATATAGGAGTCTTCTATGCAGACGTTGACGCTGGAATCTATCAACAAATTTAATCATGTTCAGATGATAGTAATCGGCTCTGATTCAGACATAGAATTGTCATTTAAGTTTGAGTATGTCTCAAGTTTGCACAACGATGAGCTGCAATCTCTAGCATGAAATAGCTATTATACACACAAAAACATTTTCAAGTTCCTATCTAACTAAGACACCACCAATCTAGTAGTTGACTGAAAAAAGTTAAGAGTTAGAAAAAACCTGGATCGATTCCATCGGTGTTGGGCGAATCTTGTGGAGCTAAGATGGTGACGTGATGTATGACAACCTCACTGCCACATATCAACGAGGAACAGAGTCAATACTAGAAGAAAAGGAAAATATATATTCTTGGGATATCTTAAGGCCAGGGTAGTAACTAGCTTTATATACCTGCAATACACTGGATGGATGTTCCAGAAGGGTGAGTTTTGGAAAATAACATTGGAGATTATAATCTCCTTAGAGTTCTTGAACTCGATTAGGTTCGGTCTTGTGTACTTTAGCGTTCTACTGCGCCACAAGTTCCACCATACTTCTCCTTGACCGTCTATTGTCCCGTTTTGTCCTGTGTATATAGTTTTACAATGTAATGTCAACACAGTGCTAAATATCATATTACCAAAAGGAAACACATTAAAAACACTTTGTTCCTCGACTTGTATCACTACTATCCATAATCCTCTGAGTAACTATAGTAAAAGTCTTCAAGCCATACATATATATACATATAACTGAGATGTAAGATGGTCAAAACTAACCAGTGATGACTACATCACGAAGACCATCACCATGAATTAAGCTCATATACCGTCCTCCTGGTAACTCCCTCCCTCTTCCATAAGAGGGCAAATGATCAATTAATGGCCAATTCCAGGTATCCTGAAGTCAACACACAGAGCAAAATCCAAAAGGTTACAAAACAATTCAAAAGATTCACATGCTGCGTTTAATCATAATATTAATGATCACCCAAATTTCCAAAGCATCCAAGTCTGAATAAAGTAGGCTCAATCAAAGTGGTGTTTTCTTGATTCTGTCTCAGACCAAATGGTTTATAATCTCAAAATCGGTCATAAGATACACACAGACACATTGATGATATGCACTACAATGACAAGTAGTGTTTGTTTTCTTCAGTCACTTATTCACTTGAAGACAAACTAAGCCTAACATTTTAATCAAATAAAAAATTGAACTTGAGATTCAACAATCAACATATATGGCAGCATCCTTACTTCATTGATCTGAGATTATCACTAAACAAAAATGGATGCCCATAACTGCCCATAGTCCCAACTATACTTTACACTCTAACCAAAATTTAATCTATGGTGCTTAGGTGAATCTCTTAAATATTTTCTTTAATATAATATGACATACACTAATAGCGAATAAACTAACCAAATCTTGACAAAATTGGAAAACGCGAAGGACAAAAATTGCCAGCTATGTAAACATCGACATAAAAGCAGTACACCACATGCATACAATAACGTTTTAGCCCCGAAAAGGTCCCATGATGCTTTGGTATTGGACCTACCTTTACCAATACCATACCCCATACTTATTACTCATCACTTATCATATATACGTGCATGGTTCCCTGAATTAATTGTTACATAAACTTGATCACAAAGACGAACTCAATTCCATTTTCAGAAATCCAGATCCAAGCAAACAAGCAAAACAAAAAAAAAAGCAATTCTATTTTTAGAATACTTTGCTTAATAAAAACATACATAGTTGACAAAATTTGAAATGAAATATCTTCACTAGCAACTCGATCATTGCAGTATAATCAGCCACAGTACTATCAAACTCAGTTCCAGAAATCAGATAAAGACCACTCAACAAGAAACAGTAGTAACCATAAATACATTAGTCACACTGCCTAATGAACTAACTTAAATTTCAAATCAGCAGCTAACACATTATACCCAAATCCAAATTCAGAATTAAAAAAACTGAAGTAATAAACCCAAAAAAAGCAACAAAAAATCATAACTTTACCTGAACAGCTTTGATAACAGCTCCTCTAGCCAAGTAAAGAGTCATATGGCTAGTGAGATTGAAGCTCTCAGTCAAATAAACTCCCGGAGGTATATACAAAAGCGTACCCCCTCTCCTCTTCAGATGCTGAATCCTATACATCGCCGCCCTAAACGCCTTCGTGTTCACCGTCCGGCCATCCCCCACGCCTCCGAAGTCTGTTATCGAGATCTTATCGTTCCGGTACCGTAACGGGACTATACCGGAGCACGTCACCTCCGAATCGCCGAACGACGACGACGAAAGGACGAGACATGAGAAGAGGAGAATCGAAGCTGAGAGTCTCCACATTTTTGGTTTGTGACAAGGAGATGCCTACACGGATTGAGATTATAATGTAAGGTTTCTTTGGGATGAGAGTAAAATCTGTAGAATTGTCTAAATTGTGTTTTTTCTATTTAATCCCATAAAGCGCGCAGTTTAATATAAGTGTGAAAACTTCAGTGGAAGAAGGCACGTGCTACCACACGTGTATCAACGGGCTAATACAAGCTAGATTTGTTTGGGCTTAACTTTAGAAGCCCAATAAGGATCAACATTTTCTCTTTCATTTATGTAGTAGGGTTTTTATTTATTTAAAGTTTTGGGTTGGTTTGTAAAAAAAATTGGGAGCTACGATCAGAAACACAGCGATCGGAGATGGAGATGGACAGTCCGTTGGTGCGTCTATGCATAGAGGAAGCTTGTAAGAGCGGAGATGCGGTGGAACGATGGCGCCTTCAGCGGCGGAGTCTTGAGAAGCTGCCTCCTCACCTTGCTGATGCTCTCCTCCGCCGCCTACTCCACCGGCGACTTCTTTTCCCTTCGTTACTCGAGTAAGCTCTTTTATTTCCTTACATAATTATGGTCGTTTTTAGCATGCATCTCGTTTCTGATCTCGAAATGGTGAGTTATATATGCTTGGATTTGAGCTATTGAGTGATCGTTGGGGTCTTAGTTTTATTTTTGGTAGAGAGATTTGATTAGAAATTTTCGTTTCTCTTTGTTTTATTGGACTTCATGATGGAGTAGTTATTATTGAGTTGTTAGATCTGGTAGTACTAGAGTCGTGTTGGTCTTGGTACTTTGTTGAGGGTTAACTTCATTTTAGATTAGTCAAAGTTGAGGTAATGCAATGATTGATTCGAGACTGAAATATTGAGAGCTCTGTCAGGATTTATAGTTTGGGCAAATATCACTTTAATCTATATAAACAAGCTCAACCAGGAACCATTACTTGGTATCTCTATCACAACTAAGCAAGACTCTGTTCTGTGCAGAGGATTCAAACATTCTGTAGAGAATATAGATCTCCGAGGCGAAAGCTCCATTAACGCTGAATGGATGGCTTACATTGGAGGCTTCGCTAATCTATTGTCTCTAAACCTTTCAGATTGCCAGAGAATCAACAGCTCTTCCCTCTGGCCTATCACAGGTATGTTACATGAAATACCTTTGATTTTGCAATCGAAGTTTATGACAAATGTGAGTTTTAATTTTTAATATGGTATTGGATTCTTTTTAGGATTAACTAGCTTGACCGAGTTGGATCTTTCAAGATGTATGAAGGTTACAGATACTGGTATAAAGCACCTCCAATCTGTTGTAAACCTGGAAAAGTTGTGGATTTCACAGACGGGTGTTACAGAAGCTGGGATTTCTCTTCTAGCTTCGCTTAAAAAATTGTCTCTTCTAGATTTAGGCGGCTTACCTGTAACTGATCAGAACTTGATTTCCCTCCGGGTACAAGATTTTTACCTTTGCTCTTTCTTTATTTTGTAATCACTAGTTACTTAGGTTGTTGATGATTTAGTTTTGACTGCTTGATGTATGTGATTTAATTGTGTAAGTTCAATGGTTGTTATATATCTTGTTAAATAGTAAGAATTCTGCTAAATCTGTAATGTTCTATGTTGAGTGAGGAGTATTATGTGCATAGAAACTATTTAGTCTTATTTCAGGATTATGGATTATCTATTTAGTCTTATTTCAGGATTATGGATTATGTAGTTCAAGCATCTTGTTGGTTACTCAACCTTATTGATAATCCATACAAAATGAAGTTCGTGTATGTGCGATTTAGTATCCTTGCGATAAGTATTTACTACAAACATACGTACCGGTGTAAAAAATATTTATGAACCTTCCTCTGACCGCCAGTTCCTTTTTGTCCTCAGGCTCTAACAAAGCTAGAGTACCTTGACATCTGGGGAAGCAACGTAACCAACCTAGGAGCTATCTGTATACTCAAATTTTCAAACTTGAGCTTCCTCAATCTCTCGTGGACCAGCGTCACACAGACTCTGAACATACCTCACCTTGAATGCTTACACATGAACAAGTGCGACATTGTCTCCATATCAAAAACGCATAGCTCCCCCTTAGCTTCCTTGAAAAAGTTAGTTTTGTCCGGAGCTACTTTTAGTGCCGAAACCGAGTCCTTTTCCTTCACCAACCAAAGCTCGATAACCTACTTGGACGTTTCCAACACCCCCCTCCGAAAATTCAGTTTCTTAGCTACTATGATTAACCTGGAACATCTTGATCTCAGCTCCACAGCATTTGGGGATGATTCTGTTGAGTTTGTAGCATGTGTTGGCGAGAGTCTGAGGATTCTTAATGTCTCATATACAAAAATCACTTCTGTTGGGGTCGGGAATCTTGCAGGACATGTGCCGCAACTCAACACATTATCTCTGTCTCAGACATCTGTGGACGATCTTTCCATCTTACTTATCAGCACCATGATGCCTTGCATTAAAACCCTTGACTTAAGCATGACCAGGATCCAAGGTATGTATGAGCCTTATGAAACCTAATGAGTGAAATAACCACAATATAACTTCACGACTTTCTTTCCTTTTTCAGGATTTATGCAGCGACAAACTCAACAAGCAGAGCCGTCGTTTGCAGCACTACAATCTCTAACGTCCCTTGAAATCCTGAGTCTAGAACATGCGTACCTGAGCGATACTGCTCTCTCTCCTCTAAGTAGCCTTACCGGATTAACACATTTGTCCCTTAAAAGCACTTACCTCACAGATTTCACTCTCCACCATCTTTCCTCTCTCCCAAACCTAGTCAGTCTCGGAGTCCAAGATGCAGTTTTGACCGACAATGGTCTCGAGAAGTTTAGCCCACCTTCAAGGCTGAGAACACTTGACCTCAAAGGTTGTTGGCTTTTAAGCAAAGAAGCTATCACTGCTCTGTGCAAAAGGTACCCTCACATTAAAGTGAGGCATGATTTTGCAGATGACTCTTCTTCTCTCGAACAAAATCAACTTCTTCCTCGCTCATCGCCTCTTGAAAAGTCCGGGAGGAGGAGGAACAACCAGAGGCCTGAGAGTTCTGTTGCTGTTCCCAGGAATTTCGTAGGTTCGCCCTTTTCTCACTAACTCTCTCTATTATAACAATTTATAAGGAAGAATGGCTCAAAATTTAAATGTGTGATATTTGTGGATACAGATCAGAGACTGAAGTACAATAGGGAAGAGTTGGTTGCTCTACAAAATTCGCCTTTGTCACAATTGCTTCCACGGGAAGTACTTGTCAGTGTACCAGATATTCTAGCTGATTTGTAATTCAATGATGTCCAAAAGGGGTTGAAAATCAAATTATGGGAGATCTTAGCATCTGTCTTGTTGTCAGTTTTGGCCTCATTTTTCCTTTTCAAATTTGTTAGAAGATGTTTAAGACAGTCAGTCAGTTTTGCTATCTGCCTGTACACGATACGTTTACTAAATTGCAATACTACATTTTGGATATTAGTTTCGACTTTTTGCGAAAATAGCTGAAAAGTAATGTATTGTCTGTTTGATCGGATATTAGCTTCCACTTAAACAATGTGATATGGCTAACATGTATTTTATTGAAAAGTTAGATAACATTAAAGTAGATTTTTCCAAATAAAAGAGGTTTAGCGGCTGTGATCTGACGCTATAAAAGTATGAAAGACCGAAAATATTGTACACAGATGATAAGAAGAGCCAATTAAGTATTAACAGTCTTGCAAGAGACCCAAAGAAAACGTAAGCAAGAGACCGACCATGAGGACGAATCTACCCTCTGGAAGCAAATTTTTCATTTGTGGTCTTGTACATTTCATCGATCACACTCTGTCAGATGAGGAAGAGACCGTGTTAGTACTAAATAAAAATGGCAGTAGATTTTGACGTTTATTAGATGTTACAATACGCAATTGAGCGTTTCTGTATTACCTGGTAGTATTTTTGTAACTGAGGCCTTTTCTTTTTGTAGGTTGGCGTAAGAAGATCGCGTTCCATGTCAAACGGCACAGGGTCTAGATGAATTGCCTTGATGATCTCGAACCCCTTCATCTGCAAAATCAAACACAATCAAATAAAATGATATAAATGTAGACAACAACGAATCATGAATCCATTGATGGTCAACTCAAATGAAAAAAAAATATCTAGGAATAACCTTTTTCTCTTTGGCCATTTTAACAAGTTCTCCTAGTATGAATTCCTTTGCCTTTGCATTTTGACAGAGAGCCTCGTAATCACCGCTCACACCGTTTTCTGCAGCCCAGTGTTCAAGGATATGCTGGTTTGGATTGGCGACTGCGACTAGGAATGACTCAAAGCTGTTTCCGTACACCCACACCTAATAATTTTGATGAAAAGTGATTAGATGAGAATCTACCAAACCTATGTGAGGGAGAAGACTAAAAACTGCAGCTATACTTACGGAATCAACAGCTTGCACTTCACCGTAGATGTTTTCTATGTTCTCAACCGCCACATACTCTCCTTGTGAGAGTTTAAAGATATTCTTCTTTCTGTCAATGATCTTCATGCTTCCATTTGGTTGCCACTCACCGACATCACCTGAGAGTATGAAAAGAAGAGTGTGAGAACTGAGAAGAACCCACCGGATTCCAGAAACCGATATTCTAACTAATTCTAAATTAATTGAATACAGCTTCAGAGAAAGGAATACCTGTGTGCAGCCATCCATCAATGAGAACCTCCTTTGTGAGGTCTTCACGTTTGTAGTATCCAGAGAAAAGGGTTTTTCCTCGAATGCAGATTTCACCACGTGGAGTACTTGCAAGAGCGTCATATTCCATCTCAGGGACAGACTCAAGGCGTATATCAACGTTTGGCACTGGTGGACCAACTGTGCCGAGCATGTCCAGCTTGTCTGGCAGCGAGACAAAACTTCCAGCACAGCTTTCGGTAAGACCTACATAAAAATAATCATACAAGGAGAAAACAGTTAACTAATCACATTCTCTGTTAATGAGGGATTAATATACTACGATTAACAGAATCATTGGGAGACTCAATGGCAAAGACCCATGGGGAGACTCAATTGTAATACGTTCAGACAGAAAAATAGTCCATTTGTTGCTCACATTCATAGGATTGATGTGTAATAGTGTCTTTATTGAAACTGGTTTGTTTATGCAGTTAATTACTATCTAAAGAATTCAGTTTAGTGAATGGGTACCGTATCCTTGTAGAACATGACAGCATGCCACCACTCTCAGAAATGACTCTACATGACTAGCAAGAGGAGCAGCTCCAGATAAAATAATTCTCACATTGCCTCCGAGTCCTTGTTTAACCTGAGCGAGAAAGCAATAAATTAGTTGCTATGAAATTTTACGGAAGAGTGGTAGCCTCTTTAAATATGTGTACCAATTAGCAGCAGGCTATTTTAATGAACTTTGCTACCTTGCTGAACACAAGTTTGTCACACATTGGTGAGGCCTCCACATGAGACTGTCCCTTCTTCATATGTCCAAATTTACTGCAAATGTTAGAGTGTGTTAGATCTAACATAGATAGGTGAAACAGATAAGCAACGAGAATTCTGACTTACTAGGAAAATGCAGAATTAAACAGCAACTTTTTCAAGAATCCACCATCAGAAAGCTTCTTCTGAAGACCTGTTGGACATAATAGGTCAATGTGATAAAACACGGTTAAGTCAAGAGAAAAAATTAGGATATACATAATTAGAACGTGCAGAGGATTCACCAAAGAAATAAAGAAGTAAGCCTAACAGAAAATTCTTGGAATTGAGAATAATATTTACATTTGGGTGGTTAACGTGGTATGAATGTAAAGGCTCGGAGACAGATATTTGGAATAAACAGATGGGGAACTGAAAATACTTGGAACATATGATATTTCAAACATCTGACCTGAGTATACTCTATCCAGGACACGAGGTACAGCGCAGAAGATAGTTGGTTTAAGCTCACCAAGGTCTTCTATCAACAATTTGACATCCTAAGGAGACAACCCAGAGAAAGTTAAAGTAACAAACTCAAACTGGTTTAAATTATAATCTTTGAGCTGTACTGACCCCACGCCAGAAGCCAATTGCAGCACCGTGTTGAATGAAACACTCCTCGATAACTCGGTCAAAGATGTGGGCAAGCGGAAGATAAGAAAGATACACATCTTTCACGGACAACTATTGATTTGCACAACCAAAAAGAAAAACGATTCAGACAAAGGCAGGTACAAGAGAAACTAAATGATTGCAGCTTTTTTGTGGATAATGACAAATGCATGAAAGCAAGAAGGAAACTCACGGCCTCATTAGCGCTTTTCAGTAGACGGATCACTCCGGCGATTAGTGTAACAATACTTTCATTAGATATCATCACTCCCTTTGGGTCACCAGTGGTTCCACTAGTATACATAATCGTGCAAATGTCACTTTTCTTTTTGATGGGGAGATCACATTGCTTTCCATCACCCTGGGGGAAACATTCGTGATTGGAAAGTAAAAACATGATAAGCATAGATAATAGACCACTCACATAATCAGTATATTTCAGGAAAAGCAAATGATAAGTTTCATACCAGCTTCAAAAATTCATCCCAAGCATATATGTCCAACCCAAAATTTTTAGCTTCTTCTCTTTGCTCATGTGAGACACCACCGAAGCTCACAACAGCTGTACTTATAATTAAGCACATTCGATCATAAGCATCATAAGTTAAAGGCCAAACGAGAATCAAAATATAAAAAAAGAATTACTCACTTTTCATGTACTCTGTCGAGTTTGGGCATGTCTTAAATAACTGATAATTAAAAGGAAAAGGAAGTGATGAGAAAAAGTTCCCCAAAGTATAAAATCTGGTCACGGTCATTGATACATAAAAGTGATAAAAAAGACATTTAACATGACTACATTAGAGATGTACTCTTACTGTACCTCAGTAATCTTTTTCTCTTCCACAAAGACGATTGAAACCTCTGAATGGCGAATAATGAATTCCACAGCACCAGCACCTATATAGTTAAGACACAGCGAAAATGACAAATCAAAGAACTAAAAATACTGTGGCAGCCCACTGGATACTGACTGTGCATTTATCCTTCTGGTATAAATTGGAAACGACTGAAAAAACATACCTAGTGTATCATATAACGGAACACAATAGAGTCCATGTGCATTACAGGCCTAAATCAAAATTTCACTGTCAGTCTCTTACAAAACACAATCAATGATATTATCATGATCCATCCAGCCAATAGATTACCTCCATGCTTATAATCCACTCAGGAGAATTGGCACCATAGATACCACATTTTGCTTCCTAAAATCCCACATATCAGCAAACACAAGATTAAGAAACTGTGAAACCAATCACATCTGAAGCAGAAAAAAGAAGGAAATAATGATACGAAAGATAGATAATCAGGAAGGAAAAGATGGATCTTACATCCTTAACTCCATGACTTCGGAGAGAATTTCCGAGTTTGATGACAATGTCGTAAACTTCTTGGTATGTTTGCCAGACATACTTACCCGGCTGAGAAGAATCAAATACAAGTGAATAAATCCGTAATTACTTCACACAAAAAAAATAAAGCCAAAAAAAAAATGGAAACAGCAACAACACCTTTCCATCCACAATCTCGCGGCGTCCAAGCATTGGATTGTTTGGATACTTCTCCACTACAAAAAAAAAAAAAAAAAAGGTCAACCAAACAATATCACCAAAATAGACGACACAAATCATAAAAATTGTCAACCAAAATACATGCAACTAAAAATTAACCACATGGCACTCAAAACGAAAAATGGCGAAATTACTTTAATGCAAAATGATTAACCAATAACAAATTACATTTCTAATGATTAGAGCTCTTAAATAGATCTGCTTACGATCCGCAAAACTTAAACACACATAAGTCAAAAACCCAGATAAACAGTATACGAAAGTAAACTTTATAGTCCTTACTACTTGAAAACAATTTCAAAACTAAGTCAGAACCATTTCCACGATCAGTCAACAGGAGCTCAAAATCTCAGCAGGGGACTCATGCAAAAACAAAACTCCCGATCTATGCTTGAGCTCAAAAGGAAAAAAAAACTCACCGGAAAACATCCCAACAACTATCCATTCCTTCGATCGGCTCGGGGAAGCCGTCCTTAGCAAAGATACTGCGGTAAACAGGTCCAACTGAAGGTCTACCATCGCTACCTTCTTTGCCTTCCTCAACCTTGAATATGTATTTCTCCGGCTCCGCCATGATCGATCAAACTAACCAGAAACTTCTTCTTCTTTCTTCTGAATCGTGGGGAAAAGTGTGAGAGAAATAGGGTCCACGCGGTTGTGCAGATCGGAGGAGAACAAGTTAATAAATACGCCTGGCCTGCCTACTTCGATTGTGATTGGTTGCTCTTCGCTGACCATAACTTGTCAAAAAGTCAAAGTTCATATTCAACCTCTTAATGGGCTTCCTACCATCATATAAAGCCCAATAAAGTCAATATTATGATTTTTTTTTTTTTTTTTTTTTGTGAACCAGTCAATATTATGATCTTATCCGAATGAAATTTAGATTTAGCCAATAATTTAGATTTTTAGCAGGTAAAACAACAGAAAAACAAAACAAAATCAACAAGTAGACATGAAATGTAAGTTGTCGAAAAAAAAAAAAAAAAGACATGAAATGTAAGTAATTCGCAAATCAGTGACTAGATCAATGATATTAACGTATATCAATTTTTTTAGCACGAATTTGAAATCGCGATATCCTTCATTTGACAAATGAGTACATATTTTACATGTAAACTCTCGTATCGTATCCAGCGCCCAATATTTTAGAATTTTAGTTGATGATATAAGAGAGCGTGGAGGGAAAAAGGGGAATAGTGTTTAGCGGGAAAATGTCAATAAAGTCCCTGCTGTATATATTTAACTTTTTTTTTTTTTTAGTATCGCTACGCTAGAATAGATCCTTCTTTCTCCCCAACCCTTGTGTGCTAGCGAGCTTCTTATTACCTTCATTTCCCCCAAAGTATTTCTCTCTCTGCCTTGGTTTTTCTTCTATGTCTTAAAAAGTGAGAACCTTTAGGTATTTTTCAAGTCTGACAACTTCATCAATTACTGGGTATGTTCCGATTTAACATTACTTTGTTTTATGTTTTCGCTGAAGAATCTAGGGTTTTCATTTATTTTTTTCCAAGGAATTTAGGGAATTTCTCATTTGAGGTTTTCAAGTGGCGTTACTTTTATCCAATTTCATGTTTTTGGTGGTGATTTCAGCTGGATTTCTTGTGAGGAGTGATTGCGGAAATGGCATCGGGTGGTTTCGAAGAGGATGACGCTGAGGGAACTATAACGATCAATGAATATATCGAACGCATGGACGCAGAAGAGCTGGTAATGTGGTTCTCTTTTCTCCATTGTATCAATTTTACATGTTCCTGATGATTCTTACTAAAGTTGAATACTTTCCCCCATTTTCACTCCTTGGTTAGTCATTTTGAAGGGACATATAGGTTCCTGATTTTGGGGGTTTTTGTCTACTTATGTTAACACTATTGCGGAAGCCTTTAAATTTGAATTCCGTTATGTCCAGAAATTGAATTGCGACCTTCAATTCACCGGCTTTCTGAATCTAATACAGTATTTTGGATGGGGTTATTGTACAGTTTCTGAGCTTCGAGCTTACTAGTTATGATTTGTCTGCGTCTCTTTATCTGTTTGTACTACTACACTAGTGTCTGTGTTTCTGTAATATCTTTCATTAACTGCTTTTGTGATTCTTGGTGTGAAGGCAGCGGATTTGGTGTTGGGTGGAGATGAGGGAGATGAGTGTACTTACCCCAAGGGTTACATGAAAAGACAAGCAATTTTCTCATGCATTACATGTACACCAGAGGGGGGTGCTGGTATTTGCACTGCTTGTTGCCTATCTTGTCATGATGGCCATGAGGTAAATATTTGGTACATGTGTAGCCCGATTATGTACCTTCAAATTTGACTTCGATGTGTTTATTGGTTTCCTAATGGTTTGAACATTGTTGTTCTGGTTATGAAGCTTTTGGAGCTGTGGACTAAGAGAAATTTTCGATGTGATTGTGGGAACTCCAAGTTTGGAACTTTAGCGTGTAAGCTTCTCCCTAGCAAAGATATAGAAAACTCTGAGAATTCTTACAACCATAATTTCAAAGGCTTGTACTGCACTTGCGGCCGACCTTACCCTGACCCAAATGTGGAAGAACAAGTGGAGATGATACAGTGCTGTCTCTGTGAGGATTGGTTTCACGAGGAGCATCTTGGTCTCAAACCTTCAGACAGTGTTGGTAGCCAGGTCAGTGGCCAGTGCTTAATCTTGTGTACGATTGACTTTTCTTTGCATTTAAGTTCAATTTCTATTGTTATTATAACAGATTCCAAGAGATGAAGAAGGCGAGCCGATCTATGAGGATTTCATTTGTCAAAACTGCTCTCCACTTTGTTCGTTTCTGACACGTTATCCTGAGAAATTGTGGGTTGCTGCTCAAGTAGATTCCACAGGTTGTGCTAATGCTTGTTCAGAGACAGTTGAGTCAAACAAAACCCACATGGATTCGGAACCCGGCCAGCTAGAGAACAGTACTGAAGCCGAGAAATCTGTGATGCGTAAATGTTCTGAGAAGATCAGTAAATCTGAACCTGGCAATCTTGAGAACAGTTCTGAAGCAGTGGAATCTGTTGTGCAAAAATGTTCTGAGAAGATCATTGACTCTGAACCCGTTCCTGCCAATGGTTGTGCTATTGGGACGGATATAAACTCCTTTCCTGATTTTGAGAAGAAACCTTTGTTTTTGTCCAAAAACTGGAGGAACATCCTATGCAGATGCGAAAAGTGTCTTGAGATGTATAAGCAGAGAAAGGTAAGCTATTTACTTGATGCAGAGGATACAATTGTTGAGTACGAGAAGAAGGCGAAAGAGAGAAGAACAGAGAAACTGGAGAAACAAGAAGGTGAAGCACTTGATCTTTTGAATAATCTCGACCACGTAGCCAAAGTTGAAATCCTTCACGGTATCAAAGACTTCAAAGATGAATTGAAGGGTTTACTGGTATATATCGTCACCTCTATGAAAAAATTTGATTACATTTCTCAGGAACTCTCATCTAAGAGTTTTTTTTTTGTCTTATGTAGGAGTCTGGTAGTGGTGGGCCGTCAAAGGCGATAACATCTGCAGATATCGACCAAATGTTTTCAAATCTGAAAAACAAACGCAAAAGGATGGAGTGAGAGGAGAGTTATGAGATTTTAAGGTAGTAAAACTCTTTTTTCATCTGATGGTAACTTTCTTTAGATATGTTGTTTCGTTAGTTTGAAATGGGAAGTGAGGAGGTTCCTTGTTCCTCTGCTCTGGTCTATCTTTATTTTCTAAGTTAGGCAAAAAAAAAACTCTTTACTTCAGTGTATGAGGTTTGTAGCGTAATTGTAACAGTTGACTATTATATATAAGCTATTAGTTCTAGAACTACTATTTACTATTTTTCAACTGGTTTTGCATTGATTTTGAATTACAAAGAAACTCCACTATGTGTAAGAAACGCTTAGGCCAGATGACCAACGCATGAAGTACTCTGAACATGCTAAAAGGAGATATCTAAACAACTCATAATAGAGAGGGCCTAAACAAAAATTAGAAGCAAGGAACAGGAGCAACAATAACACAATGATCGTCTTCTCCAAATCAGAAAGATCCTTATAGTCACCGAAGACCACCCCTTGGGGCATACAAAGGAAGTCTAAAGATCAGCAACCACACTTTTCGCATCCCATATGCTCCTTTGTCTGAGTGTAGGTGGTTCTGTAACAATGTCCCACTTGAGCATTCCTGCATACCTTTATTCTAGAGCATGCTAAAAGAAGAGCTAGCCTTAGTACCTAGAAGAAGAAGACAACTATTCTAAATTGGGCCATTAAAAGTACTTATATTTTAGGTTTTGGGCTTCGAAAAACCAAATTCAGTTTGCATGTGAGATCGATCATATAAAATAAGAGTAGAATATGAGATCTGTTACTGCCTGACCAACAAAATGTATTTGCTACAAAACAAAACAAGAACAGAATACTTTCACCTCAGTTATTGGTTTTATTTTTGTCGACATAAGTTATTGTTGATCTAATAAATAAAAAAATATTGATCAAAGTTGGAAGCTCGTGAGTCGTGGCCCCTTAGGGAAGAATAAGTAACGACAACCCCCGTGACACCTCCACGTACATGTCGTCCTTTTGTAAGTTTCCACGAAGTTTCTCCCATTGATGAGAAGAATTTGATGCACTCCAATTATTATATAACGCGTGGTGCTTAATGATAGGATCATCTTGACAAGATCGCTTATTAATGAGGCTTTTACGTTTACATGTGTTGTAGGACTAGACTATGGTGAAATTATATTTGGTGATCAAATGTTATTATAAGAATAAATGATTCAAGTGTGGTATCGCATCACAATCGCACACTTAAGCAAACGATGTAGCCATTACAACGGTTTCAAGTTTCAACTGTATTTTGTGTACCTTTTAGTCTTATGAGAGTGTTTGAAACTTCGTGAAATGGTTATCTAGTTTTGATTTGAGTTTAAGAAACCGGTTTTGTTGGTTATTTTTGTTAAAATCGATCTTGTACTATTGGTCCGTAAAATCCGGAGAGAATAATTCAAAAAAGAAATGGGCTTGACATTGTTCTGAAACAGATCATACTATGAATGATTGGATTCTATTAATTGATTGAATATTTCTCTGAGAGGGAAACGAATATGAATGTATCTAACTACAACCACAAGCTATGTAACATGTAAACACTTATTTAATGAGTAGATGAGTGATTATATTCGGATTAAAGTATACTACTATATGTGACTATTGAATCTAACGACGTTTATAATAAAAATGAACAAGACAGGTTGGTGGTTGGTATAAATGTGAGTATGCCAGGTTTTAACACGGTTTTGGTTTGGTTTAAAGACACCAACTAACCCGATAGAACATGTACTTTCCTTCTTATGTCTTTTACTCTCATCATAATTATTTTTCTACGAAAACAATAGTATTTTTCTAAGATAGGATTACAAGGTAGTAAAGTACAATGTCCAGTATATTAATTAATTACTAGCCAAATTAATTCTTATACAATATGCAGTAAATTATGATGCGTGCATGAACAGTTTCTACGTACTCGCATTGGATATTAATTGAATTAGTATAGTTTTCTTTTGACTAGTATGAACTTTGATTAACTTAATAACCTAACTTATTACGAGAAAGAAAAAAGAAGAAGAATACGACGTTATTTTCTATCAAAGATTTTATAACAACAAACTCGCAAATTAAATCAATTGAAAGATCTGAAAAGGTCTCACGATTCGTCAGCTTAATTAGTTAAGCCATCGCCGTTAATGTTGTTAGCAATATCGTCTTCTCTCGCTATATCACCATTGATTGGTGACGTCTAATTACTTTATTTAGCTTATTGAAGTTGACGTGTTTAGCTTTTCAGTTAATTTCAGTTTCTTCACAAATATATTGCAGTGGAGTAAGTAGTCTACTTATTTGTTTTGCATATAGTTTAATTTTGTATAATTCGATTATCATAATTAAAAGTTTCAATTCGATTATCATAATTAAAAGTTTCAATTTGATTTTATATATGGTTAACTAAACTAAACTGGAATTAGCATCACATAACCGCATAAACAAACTTTTGGTTGGTCGAAAAATCAATTAAAATAACAATGATATATAGTATATACTTTTATATTAAAAAATGAATCCAACAGATCAGCATCCTTATCATGAGTTATTGATCCATACATTAAACAGAAACGCACAAGCATTATATATAAACTCAACATCACGCAATGATCCATACAACTCTTCAAGCATCCATCAACTTGACCCACACAGAAGAAGAAAAAAAAGAGAAGAAGAAAGACTTTTTTTCTTGGGCATATCCCAAGTTTTCTTTTTTCTTCCTCTTAACCTTTTTTTGTGGGTACGTACGTACTTTTATTTTTTTTGTTCTTGTTGTTAAATCTACTTTTAAAATTTTATTTTTAAAAAATGGGAAACTGTATGATGGGAGGAAACAAGATTGAGAAAATGGTTAAAGAAGAGGAAGAAGTAATGAAGAAAGATTACAAGAGAAAGGATCGTAAAGTGAAGATTGTTTTGAGAAGAGATGAGTTGGAGAAACTCATTCTCTTCCAGTTAAACGCTGGCGGCAACGTCGAAGGCAAAGGAGAAACAACTTTGGCTTCTTTTGGAGATTTTCTCAGGGAGTTAGAGGCGGAGAGATTTGCCGGAGAAGCGGCTGCTAAGGCGGCTGAGGAAGAGGAGGAGTCTCGCCGGAGAAGTAGAAAGTGGAGGCCGTCGTTGGAAAGAATCACTGAATGGCCTGAAGAAACACTTTCGTAATCACTTTCTTTAATCTTTTTTTTTTTCTTCATTTTAGAGATTTTTTTAAGGCTTTTTCTTTTATTTTCTTATTTGAATAGGATTTTCTGTAGGGGAGTTTGCTCTTTTGCTGATTGTTTTTCCCTTTTTTTACCGAGGGATGTTTTTTTTCACCTGAGAATTGTGTTTGACTCAGAGTGTTTGAAATCGGCAAAGGCTTATTTACCCTAGAGAAAATCCAAAGAAAAAAAAAACGAAATTATGTATTTTTATTTTCGTATGTCATGTAAGGTTTTCTGTTTGTCAACATAAATAAAGTAGTAGTTGTAGTATAAATTTGTTTTGTTGCTTCTAAATCCATACTTTAATTAACCAATGTGGTGATGATTAAGTTAGGGTTTTAACTATAAGTGATGCATAGATTAGTTGAAAAATATCTCAATGCCATTTCGAAAAATGGAAGTACATGCACTGATATTCGATAACTTTATGTGACTTGTGCATCAAATAAGTGTATATATAAAAATGATTTGCATAAAAGAGGGGGAAAATGCTTTATACTAAAAAGTGTGGGTAGTTGATTGTCAATTCTAATTAATTTACATTAAGCTTTTTGTTGAAACCTACCCACAACCACAACATTAATCAACGCATAACTGTTACAAGAATAATTATTAATACGTCCTACTACCACCATTATTATCTAAAATTATACTATTATCTACCTGTGATGAAGGACCCAGCTGATCTGTCCTCTTCTCTCTTTGGACATGTATGTAGAAAAAGAGACTACATAGATATGATCAATAATATAAAACTAATCAACATTTACCTTTTTCTGTAGAAATTATATCAATACCAGGATAGCAAACACAATGTCAATTGGTAATAACTTGTCAAGTGGGAAGGTTGTTAAAGGGTGAGGACCTGAGTTCGAGGAACGCCAGGCGCACCAATAACCTACCTAGTGGGCCAGGAGGCTGCGAGCAAGTGGACTGCGCAGTTTGGTCCCATAGGAGAGAGGTTATGGTCGATGCGCTGCAGCGCTGTAAGGATGCCATGTGGCGGGATGTGCCACATGGCGGATGATCCCACTGGACGAGTTGTTACATAAAAAGTCCAAAACTCATATTATCGTAGCTAGAGACCAATAAAATTTACAATATTTGATACATTAGCTTTAGCTATATAATTTTCTGTTCTATAAAAAGAAAACATCTTCTTCAATTGTATATTTGTGTATAGAAACACCATGGTAAGAAACTAACAAAAGATAGGGATATATAATTGGGTAATCCATGAATTCGGCTTCACTTATTTTGTTCAATCAACTTATCTCCACCATATGCCTTGGAAAATATAACTCATGGTTTGTTCAACGTTCTATGCTTTGTTTCTGTGACAGAGGTTTTTTGTGTTGGAATATACTAATGTCAAAAATTTAACACATTCTTATTTATGAGACAACAACGAAATATTTCCCAACACCCTGTTACTTCTATATTGATATTTAACAAACTATATTCACAAACATGATATAACTAGATAATAGATACTACCCTAAAACTACAAAATTCTGATAAATATAATTAACTGTAAAATTATTTCAGCTGGGATAACCAGCAGCCATTTCCTTGTCGCTCATCATTACAACCAACCATTACCATAGCGACTTGAAGCTGATGAGCAGGGACGTGTGCAATCTGGTCCACAAGGTGCTCCAAACCGAAAACGCTGTCGTTTTTGCATTTCGACAACAGCCTTTGAGCTTCCTGCTTTGTCATCTTGATCTTAACCCTCAAAACCTTTTCATCCCCTTCAACCATTTTCAAACTCTCTTTCTCCTCCAGAGTCTTCTCCTTCGGTTCCAGTTCTTGATCAAGATCAAACCTCACCGTCTTCTTCGGCTCGAAGATCTTATTATTCTCTAACTGAAACCTCACAACCTTACGTGGCTTAGCCGGAGTCTTTTTCATCTGTTCATCTTCTTCCTCTCCGGCTTCGAACCTCAGCGACTTGTCGATCCTCTTGGCTCTCTCCAAGCACCGATACTTTTTGGTCGATTCTACTGAGACCTCAGAGCCGTTCAGAGGCAACGTCATGTCTAAGTCGTCTCTGTAAATAGGTTTCGTTTCTAGAACGTTTTCGTACCGTTCTTGAAGTCTGTTGAAGCATTTTGACAAAGAATCCAACATTTTTTATCCGCTTCTTGAACTTCTATGTTAGCAAATACAGAGAGGGAGAAAAAGAGAGAGAGACCTTTATGTTATCTTTGAAAGTTCTTCTTTACTATATATTGAAATATTGAAATGGGGCAGGGTATTATATAGGCGACCAACTTTACCATTATTTAGAGTCTCAGACACGTAGTGGAGTGTCCTTTGGGCTACGACAATGACGTCAATTTGCCGTGGGATACTAAAAGTTAATTATTCCTCTTTTTTTTTGCTCTGCAATGCAAAAGGGTATAATAAGAACCATCTTTTACGTTAGATATTTAGCAATTAGCATGCATATATCATACAAACAATATTGACAAGTTAATTTGTTTTACAGTTGATGTTGAGTTACGTAAGAGAAAGTTAGGTTTAATTGATGAGATTAGAGGGTACAAACTAGAGAACATCAATTATTACTAACTATCATAATACATTATTACATAAGTATCTGAGAATATTTGCTCATGAGTTTGAAGGTTTGGAGTTAAAAGTCATGGTCTAATGAATGAATTTAAGGTAGATCAAGTAAAAGTGACGATGTCAATATGTCATGCATCATTTATCAGTCAAAAAGCCTTACCATGACTTTTCAAGTTTTATCTCATAATATGTTGCTTATAATCTGAAAATGACATTTAAGTGTATTTGTCACTTTTATTATCCAATTTCCAAAAATTATCCATCAGAATAATCAACTACCAGACGTTGTAATCTACTTTTAAATGATAAAACTTTCAACATTTCCACAAGTAAATATATGGTGCCGTGCCTCTGGGGGGATTCTTCTGTATGACATGGTCAATTACTCCATTTTGAATCAGTCTAACTAAATTAAAAAGAAAAAAAACACCATGATAATTGAAGTAATATCCACAATCTAGCTAGATAAAAAAATATATGAAAATAAGTGTTTTGTCACATATTCTTTATGTAATTTTGGCGTAAAGTCACGTTCGACCATAGCAACTAGATATTTACAATGTTCTAGGTCAAGTTTAAGTATGCAAATCTACATAAATAAAACACGAATTTGGTCATTACTCAAAATGAGAAGATAAATTGGATCGGATTAAGACACTCAACATGATCATATACCCCAAAACAATTGTATGTATCTTCCGTTACTAGAAACTCCAAATCCTCTATTATTGCTTTCTCAATATGAAGAAGCTAGCTAGCCACGGTTTCTACTAGGCGGAGAGGTTTGGTTCGTGAAAATCTTAAATAAAAAAGGAGGTCAACATTTGATTACGAAGATATATACCAATTGTGAATGTGAAGTGTATCCATACAGTTGTTGTAATTGTCAATTATGTTAATATAGTAACAAATAACACACATTCAGATTTTGGATTTATTTTTGTTTGGTATGATATCAAGAGAATATGGAAACAATATAATCCAGGCGGAATATACACCAATTCCAGCAATAGATCAAAACGTCTATATATGGACTTGGAATGTAACTTATCGTATTCATATACAGTATACCCCATGCATTGTCTAAAGTTTCAAGTGGAGGTGTTTATGCAATGGCAAACCAATCTCCACCGGTTCGACTAAATATTTTATTTCTCTCTTCGCTCTCGAGGTTTTTTTTGCATTTCCTTTTAGAGTTTGCTAACGAGATTTTGTTTCTTTAATGTGTTGTAGACTTGCGTTCTGAGAGTTGGACTCAAATGTTGCAAAGGTTGCCAGACAAAGGCAAAAAGGAAGATGCTAAGTGTCTCTGGTAATAAATTCACTAGTGAACATTGCTTTTTTTTTGGTAGGGACTAGTGAACATTGTTAAGGCTAAATTGCTGTCAAATATGCTAATATTATTTTTGAAACAGGGGTGAGTGCAGTTGAGTATAACGCAGTACAAGGGCTCTTAACAGTCTCAGGTGACGTCAACCCAACGATATTACTTCATAAGCTTAACAAATGGGGCAAAAAGGCAGAGATTGTCTCTGTTCTTGGAGACAACTCTTCCCATGTTCCTAGTACCCCGGAACAAAACCAAAACAATGCAATGGAGAAGGAGGAGGAGAGACCAACAAAGTGTTGTCTTCTGTTGTGTTTTGGAAAGAGAAGTAGTAAATCAAAGGTGGAGCCTTTTGCGGCGACCCCAAATTGGCACCATGGAGGAGTAAGGGCTGGAAATGGCAGTCTAACACCCTTAATCAACGTTGGTGCACCTCCCATGGTGTATCCTCCACCTCGAGCAATGCCTGGCTTTGCAACACCCATACCATACCCTCCTCCTTCCTTTTTTGGACCGAGACAACCACCACCACCATACACTTACACTGGTGAAATGTTCCGGTCAGTTCCACCACAGTCCCCACCATATTTCCATTCAATGCAGACAAGGTTTTCACATATGGTCGACTCTAGGCTGCATTACCCGCACCACTGAGCCACAATTCTCTTTAAATGATACATCCAATGCTTTGCTCCTTGCTCTTATTCAAATGCTACGTAATAAGACGACATATTATTTTATTTAACATGTATCCCATCTCAAACATTTTCGTTCAAAACACAAATATATCAAAAGAACCAAAGGGTTGGAAACTAATTTAAATTCTTTTAGCCTTTTTAAAAAAACAATTTTTTTTTCTTTGGATCGGACTTAGTATTACATTTGATCGAAGTAGTTTTATTATAGAACCGTATCCGTATGGTGGATTCTTGAGCAGTGGTAGACAAAGAGTTAGAGGCAAAGGAGTGGTTAATTACTTGTCATTGAGATAACGCGTTGAAAGCTTATCAGACTTTTGTGGATTACGACCAACCACCCAATAAAGTTATTTGTTGCGCTTGACTAAGTCATATGATTCTCTCTAGTCTCTCTATACCCTTTTCCTTTTCCATCAAACACTCATATTCTGATATCTCATTACAATATGACAACACCAATTATATCATTCTCTCTATCCTTTTCCATCAAACTCAAAAAACAAAACATAGGACTGAGTCAAACAAATAAAAAGAAAAAAAAATTGTCCTAGTTTGATTTAGACTTGAGACGAATCTTCCATATAATTCCATGATAACATAAATTAGATTGAAAAAATTGGGAACTAGGCTTATTATAAGTAGGTCATAATGCTTATATGGGCCTTGCGAAGGTATAGTGGCCCAACTTTGTAAATAAACCCGAAGAAGGTTCGAAAAAGTCCAACTTCAACCAGAGTAAAATTTTCCGGTCGCCGTCTGAAGAACATTCTCCTTTGGTACTACGGACGAGAGCGAAAAGATCGAGAGAGAGAGAGAGAGAAGATGAACGTTGTTCAAGGTTTGAAGAGGATCCCTCGCATCAAATTCCCACAGCGACATGTCAACCCTTCAGGTTTTTGATTTCCTCCAAAATCTTATATCGTCCTTCGTGTTTTACGTTTTTCATGACCTTTCTCAGCCTTTTCTAGCTCGATTCGAATTTTTTGTGTGTGTACGGTCTTCATCGTCACGAATCAGATATTGGATAGAACTTTTTGTCCTGGATTATTTTGTCCTCGATCTGTTCCCGTATGAATTAAAGGATTTGAATAGTGTTCTAGGTACCTAAGATTTCAATGATACACAGATTTGTTTGGTCATTGAATCGAATCCTTGTCTGTTATCAACCTGGAATTAAATCTCGATTCATTGTTGAAGTTTTTATGTTTTAGCTTTGTTTTTGGTAATGATCTCCTTTGTTGATGGAAAACTTCATGCAATGAACTTTGCAGCTTCAGAGGGAAAGACTGATACATTGTTCTTCTCCAATTTGAACGTCCCAAAGACTATGGGCGGGAAGGCATCATCGCAGCCAAAGCGTACACCAGTTCCAAACGAAGAAATGGAAGCCATTTTGGTATGTAACTTACTTCATTGGAACATGAATAACAGCTTAGATAAGTCTTGCACATATTTCACGGTTTATGTTTCATTCCAACATTTCATATTTACTTCTTTTTTTTAGTTTAGCTGCGTAGAACACTTATTGCGGTTGATGTGACCAAACTATAAAGTTTGTGGACCAAAAATAAGAAAAGAATTTTGAGTTTCTTGCTTTCTTTAGTATGTGTTAGTATTGTTCTGTTTCTAACTTCTTCTCTTTTTCTGCAAATTTTCACAGTTGGGAGGCTGCCTTTGATCATTCAACCTATTGACTAGAAATGGTGGACCTCTTCTCATCTTTACCATTTACAGAGAATATACTCTTTAGTCAAGTAACTGATATGGTTGATGTTTACAACAACCAATTACACAATAAAACAACTTTGTTGCAGTTTTATTAACTTCTTTAATGAATCATTATTGATTGAGTGCATTTCTAATTTCTGTTATGCTTTATGGGTTTGAATTCATCGTTTATTCATATCTTATATCACATGATGAAGCTCTTTTAGAACTAGTCAGAAATCTCGTAGCCTAGACACAAAGGTACGTTACATATACATTCACAGGAACTTACATACAGAGAAGGGCAGATCACTTATGGTGCTGCCTCCTCCTTTTGCATCTGTTCGATAAGAGGCTCAAGGATACAAGACTTTGGATTCTTACCCGGTGGACCTTTCTCTCTTCTTTCAAGCTCTTCAAGCCTGAATGTAATGAGACGGTCCCAGTTTCCTCCTTCAAACAAGACACCAGCTTTTCCATCTGTGATCCTCTGCACAATCCCACAGTACATGTGATACGGACTGTTCTGGTTCTTGACTATAGCAATCATCCCGGGCATGAGAAGGGGTAGCGCGGGTGCTTTTGGTTTCTTATCTGCAGCAACCGCGGATACATCGGTGCCTCGTTTTGTGGGTGGTGGTGGTGGAGGTGGTGGGTTTTTCTCAATGAACGTTTTCAATCCCTTTTCGCCACCTGGAAATCCTCCGGTGAGACCCATCATTTCTTTCTCAAAACCGTCTTCAGGTACTTTAAATGACAAGTTAGTGTCATCACTCTCTTCCTCTGTTCCATTCTCAGCCTTTGATGTCTCTTGCTCATCTTCAATGCTCCTCTTGAGCTCCTTCTCAATACCTTTCTCTCCGTTGCATAATCCTCTTCCTCCCATCACTTCCCATAGATTGAATTTACCCATGGCTTTTACTTGATGAACGTTTGATTGCTGCTTTGGAAGCGGGAAAATCGACCGGTTTGCAGTTGAGAATTGATGGGTTTGGCCTAGGAATTTTGATCCATGAATCGGAGTTCTCATGGTCGGTATAGTGATCGAAGAAGTCGCCATAACTTTTTTTTCGTCTGCAGAATAGTTTAGAGCTGCTGACCAAGGGAGATAGGAAGAAGAAGAAACAAGGAAGAAGCGTGTGATTCGCTTGTTATAATGACCACATATCATGATTTCAGTTAGATGAGTTCTATCTATTTCAACTTGGTGGACCTGATGGTTTGTCTCGACTCGAATAATGATTTGGGAGGAAGAGTGGTGACATTTGGGCTTTGTGCTTTAGAAGGACCAAATCCAAATACTGTATAATACTATGGGCCTAGATGAAACATATCGCTAATGTGATCTTTGGTGATTAAACGTATCGGTAATGCCTAATAGTGTGGGTTTGTTTGATGATGATTGAGAAAAGGCAGCAAGAACAAGATAAAGCATATTATTAGTCAACGACATTAATAATTGGAATCCCATACTCCCAAATCATCATTACACATCCATCTACTTTTGTCTTAGGCTGTCCTTTAAACTCATCAGCATCACCAAACACTTAAGAGCATGATTAATGGTAAACTCTTAATGGAAGCAGTAAGTGTATCACAACCTGCTACTTTGATGTTGATTTTAAGTATGTTTCCCCTTGCAAAACACAAAAATGAGAAAGCTTATGATGTTTTCGTTTAGGCTGATATGGATGGAGATGAACGTTCGTTTAGGCTGGCTGAAGTAACTAGGGGGTACAAACGTCTTTTTGTTCCATCGTCTTGCTGAAGCAGCAACCAAAAAAAAAACCAATTGGGTCAAAACACTTTCCCTTACAAACAGAAATCACATTTTTGAGTTTGTTTTTAAAATTGATTCATCTTCAAGCTCTCTCTCTCATTCGATCAGGTAGGTACGTATAAACAACTTCTGTCGATCGTCATTCTAGCTAATCCTACTTTCTCGGAGATTCTATTATGTTTTTGTGTTTTGGTTTAGGGTTTTCAATTTTTGGGTTTTCTTCTTTGCCTATTTCCAGAGAATTCCGTTTCTGTAACTTTTGACTTTGAGCTTATAAACTTCAGAAGAGTTGTTTGCAGAAACTTGAATCATATCTGCTGCTGCTTTTGTTTTACAGCTTAGATTTATAAAAAGGAGATTAACAAATTGTTCTGTGAATTGGTATTATTAATTTCCAGCAATGAAGTTAGAGAATACATGTATGTTTCTTTCTTGTGATGATTCTTCTGCATTAGTTATATGATAAGAATAAGCATACCACAGAGACTGAGATAGGTCACTTAGCAAGATTAAGTGTTCAAGGATGCTAGAATTTGTATAGGTGATTGCTTCATATCATAATCTAGATTAGATCATGCTCAGATGAGTTTTCTCAACTGTGTTGTTTGACTTCTTATGGGTCAACTTATGTAGTTTGTCACAATGGCATACAAATTATTCCCGGATTTGTTGAATATAGAAGATGTGATAGTAACCAGTAGTTTCATTTTGAATGAAGGAACTCTTGCTACTTTTAATTCGTCATCTGGTGGAAGGTTCTGAAATCGTTTCATTTGCCAAAATTCATGGGTGATGGTACTCCTAGGAAGTTAAACATATTACCTGATTACTTTAGTGCTCCTAGTCCCAACGCGGAATCTTCTCAAGACAATACTCCATCATCTTCGCAGCCACAGGACGATCTTCCTCAGAGGTAACTTGTTAGCACACCAATATGCTAGAAACGGAATCTTTGAGCTGACATGGGTGCTTTGCTTTAGAGTAGGTCAAATAGTCAGTCACGGACTCGTAGAAAACTGAAAAGAGCAGCACTTATGTTGAACTTGTTCACTCTTCGCCGGCTGCCTTGGGTTTCAGACGGTCAAGATAAGGTTCCAGTCTCACACCTTTCTTCTTTGTTTTTGATTCACCACGTCAAAGTTTGAGATTGATCTCCTGATCACATCTCTCATTTGCAGGTTGAGCTTTCAGCAGCGGAGTTAGAATCACTTAGATCAGAACTTTCTGATTTGGAAGAAAGAGAAGCTTACCTCAAAGCCCAGTAAGCAATAATGCTCATATTGTTCCATTATTCCATACTCAGATCAAAACTGGTTATTTGACTTTCTTCTTTCTGTACCCTTCCATAGATTGGAACATGTGGATGAAGTCTTGCGCTCTGCTCGTTTATCTGGCTATTTGTTTATCCGAAGTGTAGGGTCTTACCCTGAATTACTTCTATCATCGATCCATAAGACTCAAAGTTAGCGTATCTTATATAACAAATTTGCCTCTCTTTTTTTTGTTTAACTTCAGCGTTGGGCAGCTCTGCCTGGTGAACCACCACCAATAGATGATACAGAAGTAGACGACTGGCTTCCTCGGTTTGTCGTCCTTCAAGGCCCATGTCTTTTCTTCTATTTATTGTCAACAGGTGAGTTAATTTTTAACGTTTACAACCTTGTTTCAGATTTATATTCGTCTTGTATTGTCTCTTAAAACTCTCCATTGCAGATTTAAGCCCTCAAGATTCAACATTGCTGGCGGATATTGTAGAAGTTGGTTCGTTACCTACCTACACTAGGGAATTCGATGAAACCCATCATTGCTTTTACATCTTAACCCGTCAAGGTCTAAGATTTGAGTGCTCAAGCACCTCTAAAACACAGGTGAACCAACTACATATACATCTAACACACTAATTTGTTGCTGAGAGATCCTACAGCGTTTGAACATGATCAAATTTCGGTTTTGCATGATATTAGGTTGATTCGTGGTTGTCGTTATTGCGCCTTGATTGCAAGATTGAAATAGAAGAAAAGTTACCAAACGGATCAAGCAAAGCTCCTCAATAAATTGAAGATTAGTCACTGCTCTGTATAGTTTTCATTTCTATGTATATAAAATGCTTACTTTAGATGTAGTAGAATTCACGTCAATAGAAGGTTCTTTTATGGAACTGGTGATTACAATATTTTCAGTATACTTCTTTTAGCTGATAAAGACATTGGAATACATTCGTTTCTTGAATAGGCTATAAATCTAGTTGGAAACAAAGTAATTAGAAAGGCAATAAATCCTGAGCCGTTAAGTCTTTCTCTGATCCGACCAAACCAACACTGACCCATGCCAGTTCGGTTGAAACATGGCATGCTGGTATAAAATCCTCCAACAGGGTCTCATTTTAGAGTCTCCTGTTTTTTCACATCCCTCATCTCAGTCCTCTCGCATTTTGTAATAAGAGAGATGAGCTCCCAGATCTGCAGATCTGCTTCTAGAGCAGCCAGGTCTCTTCTTTCTTCAGCCAAGAATGCTCGTCTCTTCTCAGGTACGTGATAAACTTCATGGGAGGATATATGTATATAGATGCGTCAAATATTTTCTGAATTTACCATCACTTTTTATCGTCCTCTCGGTCGAATCGAATCAGTGATCTGTTGAGTCATTCTCAATCAAAATTATTTGATCAAAGCTTATACATGATCCTACATGTGTTCCCATCATTTCAAGATAATAACCCTTATTGTTTTCTGAATATGACACTTATGTGGCTGGTTCTGTAGGGATATTCTTGTAAGAGAATGCTACATGTTAACACATTTTATGTGAAACTATAGAATAAACAAAATTAGGCTCTCATGTTCAGGTTTTTGTCTCATGATTGATTTGCCTACATAAGATTGTTTATTGATAATTCCACATCTTTCATTAACGTTTTGTGGATACATCGATATTATTGATAATTTTTACATTGATAATATGTTTCAGAAGGCCGAGCTATTGGTGCAGCGACAGTGGTGTATGCATCTGGAAAAGTCCCTCAGTATGCATCTAGCTTTGGAAAATCGAGTTCTGGCTTCGCCTCTAAGAGCTGGATTACCGGACTCCTCGCACTTCCTGCTGCAGGTTTTACATACATAATGTTGGCTCTGATTCACTGTTTGAAGAATATATTCTGTAGGACATACACTCACATCTTCCTTTGGTAGCACACTTAATGATAGTTAGGCTTTTCAACATTGATAACTCAAAAATGATATCTAATTTCAACATTGTTCCACGACTTCTTCTTATCCACCTTGCTTTCTTTTTATCGTTTCTTGTTATATAGCTTTCATGCTTCAAGATCAGGAAGTACTTGCTGCAGAGGTAATATATCCTCAAAGCAAAGACATATTGATATATCTTTCTCTTGGTTATCCCTGATCTCCCCTTTTCACTAAATTTCTCTGTTTCTATCAGATGGAACGCACTTTCATCGCTATAAAACCTGATGGAGTGCAGCGAGGACTGGTTCGTCGCTGGTTATTTTTCATTTGATTTCAGTCCTTACATCTTATGAAAATGCTCAAAAGCTCTTTAATCTTACGGTTTCCTCACCAGATATCAGAAATCATTTCCCGGTTTGAACGCAAAGGATACAAGCTTGTAGGTATCAAAGTCATGGTACCTTCAAAGGGTTTCGCACAGAAGCATTACCATGATCTAAAAGAGAGACCTTTCTTCAACGGCTTGTGTAACTTCCTTAGCTCAGGCCCTGTTGTTGCCATGGTAAAGAAGCAACTCTCACTCAAAACTTTGAGAACCAAAAAACAGATTTGGTTAGCTCTCATTATCCAAAAAAATAAACGCTGAGACTTGATTTAGGTATGGGAAGGTGAAGGAGTGATTAGATACGGACGTAAGCTGATTGGAGCCACAGATCCTCAGAAATCTGAACCTGGAACTATCCGAGGCGATCTCGCAGTTGTTGTTGGAAGGTACATACATTCTATTGTTTTTGCATTGTATATACCTGTTTAGTTCGTTCCTTATAGAAGATTATAGATTTGGTTTTGTTTGTGTGTGTTGATGGGAAATTGCAGGAACATAATCCATGGAAGCGATGGACCTGAGACAGCTAAAGACGAGATCAGCTTGTGGTTCAAGCCTGAAGAACTCGTTTCTTACACCAGCAATGCTGAAAAGTGGATCTACGGCCAGAACTGATCACCAAATCCCATTCGCCAGCTTTGTAAGGCAAGGGAGCTGGTTACAACATTTGATAAAAATAAGGACACGTTTACATTTTCATAACTCATGCATAACTTTTTGCGTACGTACCATCGAGAGTGTGTGTTTGTCTTTTCATTTATTCAAGCTGAATGTATTTTTTTTTTTATCAAATATACCTAATTCACCTAATTTATTGAAATAAAAACAAATTTTACTCAAATTTATTCAGACACACAAAACAAGAAATGTCTTGAAAGACCAAATATTATTGATTTCATTAAAATATTGATATTAATAATATAGTTACGACCCACAGAATTTTACAAATAGAGTAATTACTTTTAATTCCATGGAAAACACCTATTAGAATGTTTGTCGAAGTATCCTGAAATACATGGACCATCAGCCTTAATAGACCAATAACATCGAAGACAATTGCCTTTTTCTCTGTCAGGTCTATATGTATCAAACCATTTAGTCTGGTTATTCCAAACAAACTTGCAGGTAAAAAATGTTTGTCTGAACCAGGCTGGTCTAAACTTCCACTGAAATCCTTCCCCAAACAGCAGCACATGCTCACCGAGATCATCGTCTCTAGATTTACAACTTATTGTCAAAGGTGTTTGAGGGATAATATTGTTGGTGACGGTGACAACAGTTTTAGGAAACAGAGTGAATCCATGACAAGAACTGATGAGATAGCAAAAAATTATAGAGAAAACAACGAATTTTTTGGATGGACTTTTCATATTTGTTTTTCCAGTTATTGGTGGTGTTGTGTTTGTTTTAGATTCATGTTTATAACCAAGTTTCTTATCTAAAAAAAAAAAAAAGTTTCTTATCTAAAGAGTTGATTTTAGTAATCTTATGAAGTCAGAATCATTTTTAGTAACATACATTTGACTGACACAGTGACAGGATAATACAGATTTTTTTCCTATTTTTTGGTGATTAAAAGTCAAAATCCAGACAAATGAGATAGGCAACATTAGGCATTAAAGACTATGACTAGAAAAACAAATGCATATACAGAATGAAATAAAAATATTAGTGAAAAAATTGGAATCAAAATTCTAATCGAAGCTACCATAAAAGTTGAATGTTTATCCTTAAAATGATTGATTATATGAAAAAGAACAGATAAGAGTTGATGACAAAAAAAAACAAAACAGATAAGAGTTAAAAAAAGAAAGAAAGTTTGAATATGTATATTGATATGTTGTCAATGTCATTAAATGTTCTTACAACAATAGTAATTGTACATTTAAGAGAAATAACATTTTAATTAGAAGGTTTTCATATGAATAAGTGTTAACAGTATCAAATTTTTAAGTCACTTTAGACATTTGGAGTCGGTTTTAGTTTGATTCCATTTGGTTTCAAATTTTTTGTTACTAAAAATTATGATTCAATAATGTACCAAAAAATAAGCCTCGATTCTGGTTTAGATCCACTTCTTTTGGTTTCTAAATTTATGATCTCAGACATTTGAATATTAATAATAAAGGAAAAAAGAAAAGTTAACCATATGTAGATCATGTAATTAATAAAATACTTGCAAACACAATCGGATCTAGGGGAAGAAATGACACGAAGCTCCAAACAATAGCGTTTGCGATGTTTGCTTGTTAATGTGAAAATCATGTGCTCGACACTCATTTTACAACTTTAATCTGCAATTTATTGTCATTTATTTGTTAATGTGAAAACATATTTTTATAAAAGATATTTATTAATTTTAGAAATTGAGAAACTAAACTTATCATAACAGATATCGGAGCGATATACATGATTATGTTGCACACGCAACAAAACACCAATAACGAATCGTCGTAGTCCCCTAGAATCTATCAGAGTTAGGGTCAGGGTTGCAAATGCAACCACAAACACCACTTCGGCTATCAGAAACTTGACGATTAATAACCGCTGCTTTGCCTGGTCACAATACCAAAAATATACCGCTAGATACAATGTCATGATACTCACTCCTATCCTATAAGTGATAAGCATTTGAGTATTTTTACGAAACTACACGAAGAATCTTACGGGGAATTGGGAAAGTATATAAAGCAATAGTAATACATTTAAGAGAAAGAACATTTTAATTAGAAAATTTTAATATATGTTAATAAGTGTTAGGCATTTTGAGTCGGTTTTAGTTTGATTCCATTCTATTCCAAATTTTTTTGCTTCTAAAGATTATGATTCAATAAGGTATCCAACAAATAAGGCTCCGTTCTGGTTCCGATCCACTTCTTTTGGCTTCGGAGTTTATGATCTCATTCAGACATTTGGATATTAAAAATAAAAGAAAAAAAAATAGTTCACCAAAACTAGCAAAACATAAGTAAAATTTAAGCCAAATGTAAGAAACAAATAGCAAAACATAAGTAAAATCTAGGCAAATATAAGAAACAAATAGCAAAACTATATAATTATTAAAGAAATTTAATGCATTAATAATGATATTCTCTCGTTTGCTCTGTTCATCCCATCGTACCATATTGATAGTAAATGGCATTGGAATACTCTGATGGTCGGAATAATTTGTTGCGTTATTAATCTAGCCATGCATGCGGGTAGTCTACGTGTTATGGTAAGTCCAATTCCAACCTTATTTTTAATTAATTAATTGAAAATTAAGATAAGTAATGTATTGTCTGCTAGAAAACGGTAATCCTAACAAAAAAATATGGATCATTGTGACTATGGTATGTGATTTTTTTTTTAGTTTTTTACTATGGTATATGTATAATGTATTGCATACTTTTTTTTCTGTTTAAAAAATATTGTCTTCCTTTGATATGTTTGAACTTTGAAATAACATGTGTGATTGAAAGAAAAAAAGAAAAAAAAAATGGTTGTGCGATTCTTTAATTTATATGATTCATTATTTGCTCACCATTTTTTTATTTTGCCATTTTCCCAATTTTCTTTCAGATAGCCATGTTTTACAATTCAAAAGAACTAAAAGTTTGTTTAAAATTTTCATACAATTCATACTTAATAACAATTACTATACCCTACAAAAAGATAGAACCAAATCAACCTAAATTAAACATTATATAGAATTGTGTTTTTGTATAAAATATAATGGTAATTTTGAAATGTTTTTGCCAAAGTGGCAAAGCTTATAAATGCCACCAAAAAAAAAAGCCTTATCTCATAAATAAAGGAATTTAAATTGCCGATAATTGTGACTTTTTTCTTGGTGGTGTTTGTAACTTTGTATGCTAATTTTTATTAGTTGTATTCTTGTTAAATAATAAGCCAATGAAATTGTGCCACGTAGGCGATTGATGTTTACGCGGACTTGAAAACCGATTAACCAGCCGGTTTGTTTCAATTTCTTGTTGGAATTCGCCGACTCCATTAGAAAAAAACTCGTATAAAAAATGAAATCTCAGAGAAGTAGCTTACGCCGATGAGTTGTTGACTCGGTTCAATTTGTTCTTGTTCACAAAGACTCATAGCTTCGACCTCGCTCTCTCCGATCATCTTCTTCGTTTTTTCTCATCGCTTTCCCTTGTCGATTTTGCTTCATAATCGGTAAACCTTCCTCTTCTTTGGGATTTTTCCGACGAGTTCCGGTATTTTAGTTTTTGATTCTTAGTTTTGCTCAGTTTGATTTGTGTAAATTAGAGTTAATTTCTTCTCATGGATTCGGCGAATGTAGTCTTATCGTGATTTATTACTCGTTCGCTGTGTTCTTTGCGGATTTTTTTTTTGTAATTTCATTTGTAGAATTAGGGTTTCTTCCTATGTCTTCAATCTTTTGATTCTCTTGAGTCATTTGTTACAATTGTATTCGGCGTTTTGTTTGATTTGTGCAAATGCTTGAAATTTTGGGGTTCTTCGGTTGAAGAATTTGCCTTGTTTGTGCAGATGGAAACTGAAGTACCGCTTATTGCCGAGACCATAGCCGAGACCATTGCCCTCACTGAGAAGAAAGTCGCCATGGCGTTAGGTATTTTTTATGTTTATGATACATTTTATAGCTTCTATTATGTTTACGTTTTTTTTTATTGCTCATGAGGATATCTATATTGTCTTGCATTAGATGATATCATCAAGTTGTCAAAGAGACAAACCAATGTGAATAAGGGCAAGAAGTCACGAAGAGAAAAGGTAATACACTAATACCCTTCATTATATGTCTCTTGGATTACTTGCCTCTTGTTTTTGTGAGACTGTTGTGTTGTCATATAACTGGTCGTTTGGTATATAATTTCGTTTTTTTTTGTGCAGAAGAAAACCCGAAACCTTAATGGTGCTGCGGTAAATGATACATCTAAAGGGTGGAATTATATGAATTCACTTTCTGCTGTTAGACAGGTTCGGTTTTTTTAGCGTTCTCCTCCGTTGATCTGTTGTCCTGCCTTCTATGTCCATTATTTGGATCTTGGTTTTCTTTTGTTAGGATTTCTCTTCTGACTTCTCTCATAATTTTCAGGGTGCTGTTGCAAAGAGAAGGTCCAACTTCCAAGTAAATCGGTTTCCTTTGACAACAAACATCGCTCGTAAAGCCGCTACTGCTACTCCACTCAATGTCCGCGGTAGAGCTTTTCATGGTGGAAGGATGACTAGTGCGAATCAGTCAAGGTCTAGAATGCTGGATAATTCTCTGACCTGTTTGTTAATCTGGAGTCCTTATAGTATCTTCGATTGTTTCTGATTCAAGAAGCTTCTGTCTAAGCTTCTGGTCACTAGATGGGCATCAGCTTAATGGCTGCATAATTACACAGCTTTATGTAGTTGAGTTTATGATGGTGCTTAAAGGAGTCAGTTCACATTTTTGGATTTGAGCTAGGGTGTTTGTCTCAAGAATTGGTTGGCCTTTGATATGACCTTGGGTGGTTAGGGTGTGGCTAGGTTGAGCATAAAATTAGCTTTGCTTGAAGTTGGTGTTTTTACTGTCAGATTATCCAGTTGAGAAATCTGATACCGTGCTTGGCGTTTGATATAACATCATTGGATTCATGAAACTCATTTGCATTCATATCAGCGGCATAGGTGTTATGTGTGATCTTCTTCTTTTGGCACTGTATTGGTAGAAACCTGTTACTGGGAAAATTATGAAGTCAGAATTCTGGATCTTCATCAGTATATACTAGCTGTTGCTTGGTTGCACATCGGGTCCTCTCTTGAGCTCTCTTCTCTTAATATTTCATTAGTTGCTTTGAAAGGACGAAGACCATCTCTTGGTGGGTTGACCTGGAAAAGAGCTGCAGGTTTTCTGTGTACTGTGGGTTTGGAGTTTTGTCAGTGTCTGGGCGCCTCTAGGACTTGGAAGTGAAGTGTTGCATGCTTATAATAAAATGGCTATTTGCCATCTTTTTGTTACTTGGATAATTGGATTTCGTCTTAGATCCTTGATCCTTCTATGTATGAGAGGTTCAGCTTTTGTTGTTAACAACTCCATAATAGATAATTTCATCTGTCGGTGCCAATTACCGTCTGCACTTCAAGTTTTTGATGTTCTTAAAGGTTGTCTCTGTATGTCTTCTCCGTTCCTTAGTAATTCCTTTCACTTTATTTTGTGCAGGCGTATTGCTCCACCAGTTCAAAATAGATCTGTACAGGCTAGAGTCAACGCAAAGGTAACTTATTCATGATTATTTGTGGACTGCATTATACTAGCTTAGTAGGTTGTATAGTCTCTTCCTCAAGACTATTATTATTCATGTTTTTCATGTGTTAATGGGAGGGACCTGAAGATGTGCATTGTATAGCCTTCTGCATCCATATGTATATCTGCCTTTCAGTGTTAGGGAGTAAGGGTTTATGGATTGACTATGCCTTTGGGTTTGTAAATCCCAGACCATCGAATGTGATAGGGGATTGATCTAATAAATATGCATGGCGTGTTGATAATGACTTAATGAGCATGAATATTGAATCATATATCCAAGAGCATTATACTGAATGTCTGGAGGGCTATTAATAATTGATCATTTGATCTTTATCTGCAGAGGCATGTGGTAGATCAGAAAGTAGAAAACAGAGAAGGGAAGAGGAAGACACTGGACTCTCGCTTTGCAATCATGAAAGAGCAGAGAAAGATGATTAACAACAACTATGGTGCTACAGTTCACCTTCCAAGATTGCCACCATGGGCTAGAGTCGGAAGATTTCCTCACTGAGGAACAACGAAGCTTTAATGGATCGTTCCAGTTTAGATTGTGGCTTTTGGGTTTAGAACTTTAGATTCTAGTTAAGCACTAAGCAATGTAATTCTTTCGTGACTCTTTTTTTTTTTGATCAATCTTTCGTGACTCTATTACTTGTTACTTGTTAGTATCTTACAATTGCATCTAAGGAAATAATAAGAAGAAAAATTCATTCTTATTTGCATTTCCTGTCAATCACATGTTATACCTCTACGTCACGTGAGTAACGTCTCGTCGAAAAAGCCTGAATTTAAAGGTTTCCGGTTTCATTGGCGTTTGCACTTCTGGTGACTCACATGTCGACCCTACGTGAGTGTTGTCAAAAATGTCTGTCTGGAAACGTTTCACTATAAAATTGTGTTCTAATAATAACGATTCACTTTAAAATTGTTATTACAAACTAATATTGTTGTAGCATGCTAATAAGCAAAGTTGGGGGTGTAGCTCATATGGTAGAGCGCTCGCTTCGCATGCGAGAGGCACGGGGTTCGATTCCCCGCACCTCCACTTTTTTTTGGTAACGTTATTTTGCATTTCCCGTTACTTGTCTAGTTGTATACATTGTTTACCTCAGTTGATTCAGGCGAAAGTAATTGGGTGCTTTTTCTCTCGTTACTTTGGCCATTACTAGCCTAATTCCACTTTTCTTTCTTTCGAAGATGCAATTGCTAAAGAAACAATATATTATGATCTAAGTAATTATGGCATATTCCAAAAACTGAACCAAACAAAATATCTTACGTTTTCAATGCGTTCACCACACGTTAGGTATTTAGAGTCCGGTCCCTTGCCCTAAGTACAATCGAGAAGCGGCTAAAGACTTCGACCTAACCTAACACATACAGTCGTATTTTTATCTTTTGGATTTATCTTCAAGATCATGTAATGGCACAAAGACTCCATAACTGACTCTTTTTGTCTTCTTTTTTTTTGGTTTGACCTAATCAGTTTACAAAACAGACTTAACTGGTCAACTCATATTCTAATCGTTTGTAATATAGTAATATACAACTTTCATATGTGACGAGAAAAATATTACTGTATACTTTGGCCACACGTATTACCGACATAAATATATACATATGTAGTTGAGTATGGGGACTGCTTCATAAACAAACAAATATTATAGAAATTTGGCAATCATCTAGTACAAAAATGATAAAACTAGTATATGGTTTACTTGAGATTAATTAATAAAGATTTCGAAGTTAAACTTGTGTATTCAGTGTATATATTAACATTGAAGATTTTACTAGCAAAGTGGACAAGTGGCAGTGGTCCTTGTGTTTTTGACTTTTAGCCTTACTCTTAATTTTGTTTTCTACGCACTTTATTTGACAAAGCGGAGCTGTGAAAATGAACCGCACTTCTCAGTTCTCAAAATGGTTATTATTCCGTTGCTTAGACTTATCCCAAGAAAAAGGAAAATATCCAACTTTCGTAGAAAATAAAAGCAAATTTGATTTTCCAACCTAAATGATTTACATGTATCCACCTCTGTATATTGATTTCTTTAGAACATTCACGAGAATTGTAAGAAAACTATAAATCTGAATTAACAGAGAAAAAGGTGATAAAAAGAAGACGATATCATCATCATCGTCATACGTTTCGTGGCCGACTCATGCAAGTCACGGAAAGTCCTTGGAGAAGTTGATATCAAGTATCAACAAGACAACAACGGTGTCTCACTAAAAAATTGAATCCAAATTTGCTCTTTTCTTTCCAAAAACGAAATCCACTAGTATATATCCTCCCACATGTTTTCCAAAATTTAGCTATCTCTTTTAGATAAAAAAAAAATGTCATAAATTTTTGTAAACGCCGAAATGGTATGGCTTATCTTTCTAATATCCATGTTTCTAATTGTGTTTTTCTGCTTAATGATAAAAAGGAAATAGAGATTTAATTTAAAACTTAATATATACCTAAAGGTAATATAACACAATCTTAGAATGCTAACATACTCAAAATATATATTCTCAAATCTCGTGACCCCGATTTTTCTGCACATATAAATTCCACTTCTACCTAAAAAAAACTCCTCTTTACTAAATAAATCCATCGAATTTTTTTTTATAACCCATTCGTTTGTTAATTTTTTTTTTGTTATAACATCTTAAAATTAATAAATCTATATAACAATAAATAACATTTTGCAATAACAAAAAAAAACGTCAAAAGGGTAATAAAGAGAAAACACAACATTCCAGTATATTCGCAACCAAGCCAAAAACATGCCACGTAGGAAAAGTTTTCTCTTCCTTTCTCTCTAGAAGAAACGTAGAGAGAAAATCAAATCAGAAAAAAAAAAGTAAATTATACAGTCAAAACCGCTTCCTCCTTATAAAAACCCTCTCTCGCTCGCTTGCTTGCTTGCTCGATCCCCCCAACCAAACCAAAACGCTCTTTTCGAAACGTTCTCCGAGCAAAAGTATTATATTCTCCTTTAACGATGGCTAAGAACATTCTGGTTACCGGCGGCGCTGGCTACATCGGAAGTCATACTGTTCTTCAACTGCTCAACGGTGGTTACTCCGCCGTCGTTGTTGACAATTACGACAATTCCTCAGCTGCTTCTCTCCAGCGCGTCAAAAAACTCGCCGGCGATAACGGAAACCGCCTCTCCTTCCACCAGGTTCTGTTTCCTTCTCTCTCTCCGTTTGTAAATGATTTTTTTTTGTTGGTTTTACGAAACGTGAGCTTAAAACGTATCACCGTTTTGGATATTTACGAAATTGGAATTACCGTTTTATGTTATGTGAATTCTCTACACAATTTTGATTCTACGACGAACACGATTTTTTTTTGTTTTTTTTTTCAAATTTCTCGTATCAATGATGATGGGTGTTTGATTCCAGGGTTCTGGTTAATTTGTAATCTGTAAACCATGTGGCTAATTACTTTGTGTGTACACTTATAAATTCCCCTAATAAAGTATTGATTGATGCCAAAAAAAAAATATATATTGAATGATGCCATGTGAATAGAGTTATTTAAATACTATTATCCTTTGAAGTGTTTTGTAATAGTATTTGTATATATAATTGACAAGTTTGTTGATCTGTCTGGAATTTGGGATGTTCTATGGGGAAGCCGAATCAGATTTTTTTTAATATCATCATGCCCGAGAATAGTTAAATTTGTTGTAGCCTGCCATTGCTGAAATTAGAATCTTTTTGGTCAATTTGTTACCTGCAGGTGGATCTCAGAGACAGGCCTGCGCTTGAGAACATTTTCTCAGAAACTAAGTAAGAAAGTAAAAAAACACTTTTCGTTTTATGACTAAATAAATGGTTTAGACTGTTCATATAATTGGGGGGATCGAAGTTTGATGGAAATGTTGGTATTTTATTATTGTTATTATAGGTTTGATGCAGTGATACACTTTGCTGGACTTAAAGCAGTAGGTGAGAGTGTGGAGAAGCCTTTGCTCTATTATAATAATAATCTTGTTGGGACTATTACTCTTTTGGAGGTTATGGCTCAATACGGCTGCAAAAACGTATGCTATTATTATTCCTCTTCCTCCTCTCTGTTTTGCCTTATTGCCACCACATGCGTTCCCTTTTTGAGTTTTTTTTTTGTCTTGTTTGATCTCATGATTGGCTTTTACTTACTCTGTTTTTCCAGCTTGTGTTTTCGTCGTCAGCTACTGTCTATGGCTGGCCTAAAGAGGTTCCTTGCACTGAGGAGTCTCCTATTTCTGCCACGAATCCATATGGCCGTACGAAGGTAGTGATTTTTGCCTGAGTACTTACTAAAAGCCACCTCGTGGTGGTGATGATTGTAATAATAATCAGGAAAGTGAATCTGACTTAGAGTCTTTGCTTGTGCTATGTTAGCTTTTTATCGAAGAAATTTGCCGGGATGTACATCGTTCTGACCCTGAATGGAAGATCATATTGCTTAGATACTTCAACCCTGTTGGTGCTCATCCTAGTGGCTACATTGGTGAAGATCCTCTTGGAGTTCCCAACAATCTCATGCCTTATGTCCAACAAGTTGCTGTTGGCCGGAGACCTCACCTCACTGTGTTTGGAACCGACTACAAGACTAAGGACGGTACAGGGGTATGTATATTTTATGATGTTTCTGATAGACAAGCAACCATATGACAAATTAACATTACAGTATCTCATATTGTGTTGGCATTTGGAGAATTATGAAGTTTATCTTAACATATTTATATGTCTTTCAGGTTAGAGATTACATTCATGTCATGGACTTAGCTGATGGACATATAGCCGCTCTGCGTAAGCTAGATGATCTCAAAATCAGTAAGGATTATCTTTGAACTCTATTCTGTTTTTCCTCTCATTATGATTTGTCATTGGATCCAAGCTTAATTCTTGGAAATGGTCAGGTTGTGAGGTATACAATCTTGGAACGGGTAATGGATCATCAGTCCTAGAAATGGTCGCTGCCTTTGAAAAGGCATCCGGAAAGGTAAACAATAATTGGTTTGTTTACTAGCTCAATGCTCAAACCAAATTAGTTGTTATTATCTTTGCCTTTTTAGTCTCCAAATTTCAGTGATTTGGTTTGAAATATTTGATTGTATCCAATCAGAAAATCTCGTTGGTGATGGCTGGACGACGTCCTGGAGATGCTGAAGTTGTTTATGCCTCAACGGAAAAAGCAGAACGCGAACTAAATTGGAAGTAAGCTCATTTTATATCGTCAACATAATAGAAGAACCATAAATTGGTAGAAGTGGCAGTTTATCATAACTATGATTATGAATGATAAACATGAAATTCAGTTCATCAATCTCTCAGTTAAAAAAATGTTGCTATTGAAATGGGTTTGCAATAAATAAGAGTTTGAACGTATCAGTTTTAAATCTTCTCTAGTTGGACCATTTATGTTTTTATGTTTGGTATGTTATGAATGCAGGGCTAAGTATGGGATAGAGGAGATGTGTAGAGATCTATGGAATTGGGCAAGCAATAACCCTTACGGCTACAATTCCTCCTCCAATGGCTCCTCTTCATAATTCTCCTTTTCATTTCTTAATTTTGCAATCTTTTTTTTTCTTAGTTATTCGTACTTTTATAAACACATGAAAGCTACAGAAGATAAGAAGGCTGACAAAGTAGAGTACCCAAACTTTGGAAGACAATGAAAATTCGTGTACTATTAGTTATTTATCATATATCATCTGCTCCAATGCGAAAGTCTCTGTCTCGCCGCAATGATCACCTGTGCCGATGGGTAATACACCGCGTACACCACTAATTGGACTAGTCCAAGGAACATGCACATCGCAAAGGAACTCTGTAAAACAAAAAACAAAATCAAAATTTAAATAAACTCATGTTTTCATTTTTTCCAGAATCCGGTATATGTAAATTATGTAATAAAAATGACTTACAAACATAATTGGATCCAAAGAAGAAATGACACGATGCTCCAAACAAAAGCGTTTGCAACCATTGCAAACGCTACCAAGAACGACATGTCCTCAACACTCTTGGATTTTACAACTCTAATCTGCATTTATCATAATTTACTTTGTTAATGTGTGAACCATTTTTTTTAAGGGATATTTATTAATTTTAGAAATTGAGAAAAATAAACTTACCAAAACAGATATGGGAGCGATGTACATAAGGATGTTGCACACGCAACAAACAACATCGATAATGAACTTTTGTGTCCCTCTGGAGTTTATCGTAGTCAAGGTCAGGGTTGCTAGTGCAACCACAAACCCGACCTCGACTATCACGATCACAACGATCAATAGTCGATGACTAAGTCGGCCGGAGTACCTAAAGTAGGCGGCTAAATACATAGCCATAATGGTCACTCCTATCCCATTAGTAATGAGCATCGGAGTACCAAAAGGCTGCACTGCCGGCAATCCATAGACAAACCATACCATACAGTTCCCGAAAGTAGCTAGGTATGGTATGGATGTCTTCTCCCCCACAGATTTGTTCTTAACTATATGTATAACTGTGGGCCTATTAATAAAATTCACAAACTAATTAGTAAGACATTTATATAATTACATATATTCATATATAAATTATGCCTAAAAATAACATAATATATAATACAATTTCTTAACTTCGAAATATGTTTTCAAAATTGATACTTGTTAGATTTAGAGTTTGAGTTTTAATAATGATATAAATATTACGATACCTTCACAATTAATCAATATATATCTTAAATTGAAAATTTATTTAAGACAGGGAAATGAAGTATGGTGCCAAAAGAGGCATCGTGTTCCCTCTGAGTCATATGAGTCAGCAATTCATTATGACACGGCGTATGAGTTAACATTTTAACCATGGAGTCTGAACTATTTGTACTAACTGGATATAAAATTTGAATTAATTCGGTATGAAATTTAAATTTATCTTGAGTTTGGGTAGAAATTCGCATTGTGTCTTTGTACAAGTAAAAATCGACACTTTTGAACTTGTACATGTATGAAATAGTCATTTTCTCATGCACAACCATCTCAAAACCATTTCAGTTTTTAAATACTATTCACAAAAGTTAAGAATTTTAAAATCATTTTTTAAAACAAAAAGCGTACATACTAGCCCTAAGGTTAAAACATCGTAACCGCGGATATCCATATCAGTATACGTCTGTTACCCAAAAAAATATATCCGGAAAAACAAATACGGATACGGATAGTAAAATGATGGTTTTTTGGATACCGATATGGATAATGTGATTTTTAAAACCGTATCCGTATTTTGTATTTATGTACTTTACTCTCTCTTTTTCGGATGAAAAGATTACGCATTTTTTATTACCTTCATGATAAGACTTTAGAAACTCGATACCAAGTTACTTTTAATATTTTCTTAATTAAAGAGTACTAAGTTTAGAGTTCATAATACTGTAGAATATATACTTAGTAATATGAATGTATAGTTCATAATACTGTAAAATATTTACTTGAAGAGTTCATAATAAGAATCTTCAGGTTCTAATTCTTCTGTAATTTTTTTTTTTGGGCAAACAATTAATTATTTCAAACAATTAACTTATATTCTTCTGTAATATAAGTTATAGTTTTCCTATTACAAATAGAGAAACAAAAGTTAAGTAAGTTTGACTTACAAGGGTGCCAAGAAGAAACAGCCAGTAATAATGTTCCCTGAAAAGAAAAACCAACCTTCGAAAATTACTTTTTTATTTTATTTTATTAAAGAGTTTTCATGTATATAAAAAACAAGTAAATGCATGGGTACGTACTCATGACCACGAACGTCAGTCGAACATCGTAGACATCCGTATATAGCCCCTGTACAAAAACCAAGAAAATTGGTAAGGCAATTTAATGTATCGCAATGTTAATTAATCGAGTCCATCATAAGAAGCAAGTTATTAGAATCTACAAGTTCTTAGACGACATTCTGAATCGGTTTTATTTTTGATCCCATTCGATTTCTTCTAAAGATTATATGATTCAAAATATACCCAACCAAATAAGGTTTGGTCTGGCTCGGATCTGTTTCTTTCGGTTTTGGAGTTTATGATCCCATTCGTATATTTGGATATTTTGTGTATATTTAGAAACTTTTTGATATTTTTTAGGTATTTTAAAAATTATATTTTGGCTATTTTTGGTTATTCGGTATAAAAATTTAATATTTTAGAAATATAATTGTATTTCATGTATACGTACTTGGATACTCAAAAAAAAATCGGTTTGGCTCACTTCTTTTGATTTTGAAGTTTTTAGAATTTTGGTTTGATTTTGGTTCAGTTTCTTTTGGTTCAGATATAGTCATAACTATGTAACGACTTTGTAACACACTACATATATAACTCCGTTACTAACTTCCATTAACTTTGATCTTCTTCGTCAAGTTTTGTAATATACACATAATTGAATTAATGTAAATCCAGAGATTTTCATGAGAGAGGAAACTTTCCTATATCTTTCATTCTTTTACATATTAGATCAATAAGATTTGGTAAATAAATATTCTCAGGTCAAAATTTCAGCGGTCTCATGACTATATCTTACATTTTTGTACATATTTTTGGTCAAAATTCACCCTTAACTAAAATATACTAAAATTCTAAATACGGTAAACCCTCCCTAAAATAAATGTGCATATATAGTAAATTTTTGTAAAATAGTTTTATATTCTCGACTGTAGTTTTTTTTTTTTTTTTTTCGTAAAACTTTTTAAGAATTTATTATATAAATTTTTAAAAACATTACGTAATTGATATCACACCTCTTGTTGTGGGAACTTATGCGTTTATATATCGATTAAGAGGTGTTATAGGTTTGTAAGTTAAATAGAGTTTTAGTGGCTTTAAGTGTTACTTAGAATTTCTTGTTATTCTATTAAGATTTTGTTTAATTCTTTTAAGTTTGGGGTTATTAGATTGTGATTTGTAAAAAGTTATTTAAAATCTTATTAAATTTGGTGTTGGATTTAGAATTTTATAAAGTTAATGAAAGTTTTGTGCTTTCAATTAAAACAAAAGAATCTAATATTGTTAATGAATTCAATTATGAAGTTATTGATTTATGATTTTCTATACTTTTCTTCACAAAATATAGTCATGACAAATATCATTAAAATAGAGACATTATTTGAGAGACTTTAGAGGATTATATAAAAAAAAACTAATCAATAAGATTGTATAAAAATTTCTAAGCAATCTCTTAAAATATTTTCACTTATTCACTTTTTATGATTTTATCAAAGTTTCTAATCCGAAGAATTCTTTTTTTTTTTTCTTTTTTATAGCCGCATGATTCGTATTATTATTATCTAGTAAAGTTATAATAAGATACTCCGATGTATTATTAGCATTTAAAAGGTGAATACCGATGTAAGGTTTGATATGTATTCAAATTTCTAGTTACCATTTGTGTTAATATTTTATTCTCTTTTTAGCATTTTCTGGTCAATATCTTTTCATATTCAGCTTCTCTCATTGGATACATTATATGTAATGATAACCTAAATTAACTCCTAAATCATGAAATATTTTGAAGTTACCATTAAAATAATATACTCTTTGAAGATTTACCCTATAAATACGAATCTTATAACCCAACCATTTCATTCCAAAACTTCTAATAAAAAAAGAAAAGAAAAAAAAAAGATGAAAACACAGTTGAAAATATTCGCTGTTCTTTCAATATTTTTTTGCTATAGCAGCTCTTCTTGTCTAGGATTCAATCCTGTGGGTAAAAATGTTGTCACGGTCACCAATGATATCGGTCCAGGAATAGTTCTAAATTTACATTGTAAATCCCGAGACGACGATTTGGGAGTGCAGGCGTTGCAGCCCGGACAACAATTCCAGTGGAAATTTAGGGAAAACTTGATTAAATCAACAGAGTTCTACTGCAATTGTGGTTGGAATAATCAGCTTAAACACTTTACTGCATGGACGTCTTACGAAGAAGAAGGCACATGCCTTAAATGTTTTTGGTCTATTAGAGCAGACGGTCCATGTCTCTATGCTGATATTACTAGAAAAACCAAGTGCCAACCTTGGAAGAACAATTGATATGTAATCGCCTCTAATGATTTGTAATATTTTTTTTTTTTTAAAAATAATGGATAATTGAATCGGATCTACAACATGTCTCTTATGTAATTTTTGGTTTACTTGCTTGTACCAGTGTACTTACAAACATAATCGGATACAGGGGAAGAAACGAGACGATACTCGAAACAATAGTTGTTCTTCAGAATGGTCACAATATTTGAAATATGCGACTACATATAAACACATCAAATTCTTTCTGGCGTTAAAAAATATAAAGAAGTTTATTTCTCTTTTTTAATGCGTTATGAGAATAAACTGTTTTTCTTTACTACTATAGCTCTTTGACAGTCTTTGTGGTTTTTTGTGGAGTCCGAATTTCAGTTTTAGGTTGATATCAATTTCAATGTAAAAAAGAAAGTGAAAGACAAATTAACCCACCAAAATTTTGTGGTAAGTAGTAACTTGTTAAGTATACGTATAAAATTTGAAAGTCTTTGAAACAACATTGTAAAAAATAACTTACATTGTTCATTTTGAACCGAACCGAACCAGATCCAGGCTGCATCAACACAAGTACACAACAGTAATGAAAAATAAGCTGAAGAGAGGCTAATTAATAGTTTTGATGTTTACTCCTAACTCCTAAGTAAAGACTAAAGTAGATGCACTTATACAATGTCACTGAAAAAAAAGAACAATCGTAACTCAAAACAATCATAACCAGTGTACCACACAAACATAAACATCTCACAAACATAAAAAAAACCCACACTAGATTGAATAAAAACCACTTACAATGATAATGTGAACAAAGATGTGAACAATTCCTAAAAACTTGATCTCCTTCACCAACAGATGGTCCTAGGGTCACAAAAACAAAACACTAGCATTATACTCTTAAATTGATAATTCATTGTTAGATCTAAAAAACCCCATCAATCTCAAAAAGTTCTAAAACTCCCAAATCATCATTCTCTAAACAATAACTACAACAGCAACAAAAAGAAACAAAAATCGAAACTTTAGCAAGTTAATGTTGCTTACTCAAACCGTAAGTGAGGTATCGTGTAAAACAGTAAAAGATTCGTTCCGTAGAAAATTGAGAGTGAGGTAACAAGAATGTGTAGAAGATTTTTTTAGGAGATGAAAATCGAAAGAAGAAGATGAGAAATTGGGATTTTTAGATTTTACAAAATAAAGAAAGTGTTATAGTAAATTACAGGGAAACGAACAGAGAGTTAGGTACTAGAGTAGTAGGTACAAAATCTTTCTATTTTTAACCAACAGAGTTAGGTACTAGACTATCATACATGTGTTTTTAAGTTTTGTAAAATGAACATGTCACACTTTTTTTACAATTGTATTTTTAATCAACAACGAACGGCTACGATTGAACCACCGTTCGTGGAAATCGCGATCCTACAGTTACATTTTGCCGCGATTCGGTGTGTAAACAAACCGAGAACCCGAACCCGACCCGCCATCTCCAGCTTTGACTCTATTTCCACTGTTGACCCGGACCGATTATCCAACTCCACTAATCCGGTTCCGTAACCGGATCCAAAATTTCGAAACTCAGCGGTAGCGAAAGGAAACGACTGTACGGAGAAATCGGCAGACATGCGCTTCGTTTGACCCGATTCGATCACACCAGCTGGTATAAAAGTGGAACCGATCCGGTTTCCGTAGTAGAAGAGCTGGATTCTGTTGTTGTAGTGTGAGAAAGCTGCGCGATTCGGGTTTCTAACGGCGGAGAATTGGGAGAAGGTGAAGCTGACGGAGCTGTTGGCGACGGAGAATGACGGGACCTTGACACTAGTGACAGATATTTCAGGATCTTTCGGTCTAAAGACGGTGAGATAAACTGTAAGGGCGGCGATTAGAAGGAAGACGATGAAGAGCGTAGCGACGGCGCATGAAGCAAGGTTTGAAGAAGGCTTCGGCATTTCTTTTTTGGAGGAGATGTGTTTGGTGGCTATGATTTAAGTGTTCGACTGATTGGGATAATACTGTGCTTCTTCTTTTTTTAATTTCAAGTTTTGTCAAAAGGGAAAGCAATCGTCGTGTAAAGCAAAGCAAAATGCTATTTTAATTTGTTTGGACGTAGTGATAACGAGAGCTAAATGACAAAGAATTATATGGTGGAAGTCGGGTCAACCCGATCCGGAACTAGCTTTACGAAGTCGGATCGGAAGCGAAATGTTGGAATAGTGTCGCCCGATTGCTCATTTTGCTCTTATCTAGAACCGAAGGCGAATTCAAAATCCTCAATGCAATTTCATCTTACAAGTATCAGTTGGTGAAGCTTAGTACTCTCTTTTGTACATGGTTATCCGTGAAATATGGCTTCTGTAGACACTGTCTTCTCACTCCGTACTCGTTTCCCCACAATAATCCCGGAAATTCCCAAGAAATCGATCTGGAAACACGCGAATGCCTCTACTTTCGCAGCGAGAACTCGATGGAGAGCTCCAATTCTGCGCCGGTCGTTTACTGTTTTGTGCGAATTGAAAAAATCTGGGGAATCGAGCTCCGGCGCCACTGCTGATGATTTCGTAACTAGAGTTTTGAAGGAGAATCCTAGTCAGGTGGAACCTCGTTACCGAGTTGGGGATACGCTGTATAATCTCAAGGAGAGAGAGGATTTAAGCAAAGGCGCCAATGCGACTGGTGCGTTTGAATTTATCAAAAGGAAGTTTGATTCCAAGACGAAGACGGAGACAGAGAAAAGCGATATTGGAAATGAGTCTGTTTATCTGAGTGATATATTAAGGGAATACAAGGGAAAGCTTTATGTTCCTGAGCAAGTTTTTGGGCCAGAGCTATCTGAGGAAGAGGAGTTTGAGAAAACTGTCAGTGATTTACCAAAGATGAGCTTGGAAAATTTTAGAAAAGCTATGAAGAATGATAAAGTTAAGCTGCTTACTTCCAAGGAAGTTTCTGGTGGTCCTTATATGAGCGGCTATAGAGATTTCATTGTTGATCTTAAGGAGATTCCTGGAGTCAAGAGTTTACAGAGAACCAAATGGTAAATTACTTGGATTGATAAGAAGAAGATTAACCGTTACTTTTGATGTATTATTGCTTTATTTCTTATTCATCTGTTTCTTGATAGGTCAATGAAGCTTGAACTTGAAGAAGCTCAAGCTCTTCTGAAAGAGTACACGGGTCCCCAGTACCAAATAGAAAGGCACATGACGGTGATCACTCTTTTGTTTCTTATCTACTAGATTATTTAGTCTTAACGTCCTCGATGTTTTTGTACTGTGTTGGTTAGGATTTCTTTCAGAATAAATTCACTAGGTTGACAAACATATGTAATGTATCCGTTTATTGACTTAGTTTCTGCTATTATATGTTTGTTTGCAGTCTTGGGTTGGGAAAGTGGCGGACTTCCCAAACCCAGTCGCGTCTTCTATTTCAAGTAGAGTGATGGTTGAGCTGGGAATGGTGACAGCAGTTATTGCTGCAGCGGCAGTTGTTGTTGGAGGATTCTTAGCCTCAGCTGTTTTTGCAGTTACTAGTTTCGCCTTTGTCACTACAGTTTATGTTGTTTGGCCCATAGCAAAGCCATTCCTCAAACTTTTTGTTGGCATCTTCCTTGGTGTTCTTGAAAAAACATGGGATTATCTTGTTGATGTTCTCGCCGATGGGGGGATCTTCTCAAGGATATCTGATTTTTACACATTTGGTGGTGTATCATCAAGCCTGGAGATGCTCAAACCAATCCTACTTGTTGTCATGACTATGGTGCTTCTTGTTCGTTTCACTCTGTCACGAAGACCAAAGAACTTTAGAAAATGGGTATGATACTTTAATTCTAAAATGTGTGCTTTACATGTTTTCAGTGATATTGCTTTTGTTCTCAATCACTTAAAACTTTTTTGCAGGACTTATGGCAAGGGATTGCTTTCTCTCAGTCTAAAGCAGAAGCTCGTGTTGATGTAAGTTTCTAACCATTACTCCTATATGCACGTTTCTTCAGTTCTTACCGTTTTGGTTGAGTTTTTGATGACATCGAATGATTATGTCACAGGGTTCAACCGGTGTTAAATTTGCTGATGTTGCAGGGATTGATGAAGCAGTTGATGAACTTCAAGAGGTATTACCAAATTTATCGAAAAATTATTACTATAAAATTCAAAACCTTAAGCTTGTTTAACCATCATTGCATGGAGTTGCTTATTGTGTTTGAATTTTGTTCTTTTGTTAGGCTTGCATCAGTTCTTCCCTGAGAGTGGATCTCTTTTTATAATATGTGCACTATTGGTTAGCTTTTACTTTTCATATTAGGGATTAGATTGCTTAGCATTTAAACCCCTTACCATTAGGGCTTTACTGTTACACCATCAAGTATGAAGTTGCATGACATTATTTCTTTAAAATCTTGGAAGCTTGAAAGAACCGGGAACGGAAGCTTACTAACCTCTCATTTTTATTATGCTTTTCACATTCTCTTGATAGCTTGTAAAGTACTTGAAGAACCCCGACCTGTTTGATAAAATGGGTATCAAACCTCCTCATGGAGTTCTTCTAGAGGGTCCTCCAGGTTGTGGCAAGGTATGTCTAACCATCTATGTTAATGCCAATCTAAAATGTTTATTTTAAAAATATATTTATAGTAGCATTATACTCTAGAATACTAAGAAAGACTATAGAAACAGTTACTGTTGAGACTAATTCTGCTGAGGTTGATAGTTGGATTTCAGAGTATTCTGAATGTTTGGAAATTTCATAATTTGGCACTGATATTAGAACGATCTTTCATCCTGAATTTTTTGTTATGAAGTTTTGAATGATTAGATGCTATTATAAAGTCATTACTGATTCTCTATTCTCCTTTGCGATCTTATAAAATGTCTTAGGAAATTGTCAATTTCCTTAGAATTTTCAGTGATCAGTTAACCTCTTGTGGTATTCGAGTAGCTTTTTCTACAATAATTTTTTGACAACCCAATTGCTAGCAATAGATAGCCTAACCTAACCTGATTTGTTTTCATAGACACTCGTCGCAAAAGCCATTGCGGGGGAAGCTGGTGTGCCTTTCTACCAGATGGCAGGATCTGAATTTGTTGAAGTTCTTGTTGGAGTTGGTTCAGCACGTATCAGAGATCTGTTTAAAAGAGCTAAGGTGATTGGACATGTGTGTATTTATGCATATTTGTGCTGAGATGTTCAATAGTATTTGACGATGTCCATATCCTTGTGCAGGTAAACAAGCCATCTGTAATATTTATCGATGAAATTGATGCCTTAGCAACTCGGTATACACAATTTTTATCCCTTCTATCTAGATTTTGATTTAGTCACTGCCTTCCTGCCTAATTTTTCAACTTGAGATGGAGTTCACTGATGTCTCTCTTTATATTTTGGTATTTTCGTTAGACGTCAAGGGATTTTCAAGGAAAACTCTGACCAGTTGTACAATGCGGCCACTCAAGAAAGAGAAACCACATTGAACCAGCTACTCATCGAGCTTGATGGTTTTGACACCGGCAAAGGTGTTATTTTCTTGGGTGCCACCAATCGCAGAGACTTGTTAGATCCTGCTCTTCTACGTCCAGGTCGATTTGATCGAAAGGTTTGTGATTAACAAAATCCAGGCACTCGATCTTCTGGTTATCTCAGATTTTTTATAGTTATTTCAAATTATTAATCTACCAAACCACAATCTTAAGCCATTTGATGTTTTCTCCCAACAATTAAGTAGGCTAAGAATTTCTGAAAGACCATAAAAGTTAATCTTCTTATCAGATAAGAGTCCGTCCGCCTAATGCAAAAGGGAGATTGGATATTCTGAAGATTCACGCCAGCAAAGTCAAGATGTCGGATTCTGTTGACTTATCATCGTATGCAAGCAACTTGCCAGGTATAAAATCTACAGTTGATGTTTCAAAGAATATTTGTTTTTCTCATGGTGTGCCTTTTTCCACAGAAAAGTTATGTGTCTGAACATATTGGTTTGTATCAATTTTTTTATATTAAAGTAATGGTTGATATTGTATACAGGATGGTCTGGAGCAAAACTGGCACAGTTGGTTCAGGAGGCTGCTCTTGTAGCTGTCAGGAAAACACATAGCTCGATTCTTCAATCAGATATGGACGACGCTGTTGACCGACTCACTGTTGGGCCGACACGTATTGGTTTAGAATTGGGACATCAAGGTCAGTGTCGAAGAGCCACAACTGAAGTCGGAGTGGCAATCACTTCTCATCTTTTATTGCGGTACGAGAATGCAAAGATTGAGCGGTGCGATCGCGTATCTATCATCCCTCGTGGTCAGACCCTGTCTCAAGTTGTGTTTCATCGACTTGATGATGAATCCTACATGTTTGGTCGTCTTCCACAATTGCTTCATCGTCTTCAGGTGCTTCGTTTTCTCTACAGTAGGCCTAATATTATTGCAAGTTTTTATTTCATTATTTCATCGTCTTCAGGCATATATGCCCACAGCCCACCTCTATATGATATTATGAGTTTATACTTGCAAATCTTTCTGTTGCAAAGGTCTTGCTCGCAGGAAGAGCTGCAGAACAAGTGATTTATGGGTCAGATACTTCAAAAGCATCAGTTGATTATCTCTCTGATGCCTCATGGCTAGCTCGTAAAATCTTAACCATGTGAGGCCCAATTTTGCACATCTTCACATTCCCTTTAAGGATAAAAACTTCTTGCTCAAGACTTGTATATTTGGATTTCAGATGGAACCTGGAGAACCCAATGGTGATTCATGGCGAACCACCACCATGGAGAAAGAGGGCTCAGTTTGTTGGACCACGCTTAGACTTTGAGGGATCTCTCTATGATGACTATGACCTCGTCGAGCCGCCGATTAACTTCAACATGGACGATGAAGTAGCACAGAGAAGCGAAGAACTCATCAGCCAGATGTATGACAAAACAGTTACTCTCCTCACGCAAAACCAAACCGCCCTCCTCAAAACCGTTAAGGTTATTTTCAGACATTTAACAGCAGTTACGGCTATCATTGTTTGTTCATACTTTATTTTGTATATGTAGGTACTATTGAACGAGAAAGAGATAAGTGGAGAAGCAATCGATTTCATACTTGACCAGTACCCTCCTCAGACTCCATTAAATTTACTCTTACAAGAGCAGAACCCGGGAAGTCTTCCTTTTGTCCCTGAACATCTCCGGCATGAATCCGGCGACTTCGTCGTTGTAAACAACACAACCGGCATCAATGCTCAAGCATGATTCTGGCAACCCGTCTCCCAGAGAAATCAAATCACCTAGCTTAGGTTTATTCTTTGTCCGGCATTGTAACTTTGACTCAGTCTCTCAAGTTTCGGACTGTTTATTTTACAGGAATAAGATAGAAAACTTGGGTCAACGACACTTTTTTGATTTGCTAACAATAGAATAGACTGAGTATCCGTTGAAAGTTAAAACAAACCGAAATATTATTACTACACTTTTTTAGAAACAATTGAAAATTCCGAAGAAATCGGTCTCTCGACGGACAAAAGTGAAGCTTCTTCTTTCAAACCACACAAAGAGAGCAACACGAGTCATGTTGTCTCTCTCTCCTTTTTCTTCTTCGTCTGTCTTTTTCTCTCCTTGTTTCTCGTGCCCTCTTCTCCTTTGCTCTCAGATACAGGTCATAGTCGTACAAGCAACGATCTCCCTCCATCTGTGCATGCACGCACAAGTATAGTAGATCTCTGCGCTGCTCTGCTTATAGATATGGCGAGGCGCGGAAGTTGTTCGACGATATGCCTGAATGAAAAATTGCAGAGGTTTCGAATAATCTCCGAAAAGGCTGATAAGTTTAAATCAAGAAGTGGAGGCTTCTCTGAGCGTTCTCTCTCTCTCGTTCTCTTACTCTGGTGCTTCCTCTTCCTCGTCTACTCCAAGCTTGGCCAAAGCCATGATCATGGAGGTAAATGTTTTCTCTTGTTTCCTCCGCAAATGTGTTTCAAGTTGCACAGAAATGTAGAGAGATAACATGATTTTCAGATGTTAATAAAGAAAGTTTTATTTATCTATGAAATTATAATCATCTTTGATTATGAGCCTTACTATTTAGAAAATGGTCAAGACGTGTAACAAATTTAGGATCTTAGTAACTTGGGTATATCTCTGTGAATGTTATACTGTGCTGCATTGTGATTCTTTTTCATTCTCTGAATAAATCAATTTATTTTGTAGATAGAATTGGGAAGTACACTGATGGATCAGTTTCAAAGATCCTCAATTCCACGAGTTCTGGAGATTCTGTCTTCCCTCGAGCCACTGGGAAAGAAAACAACTACTGTCTCCTTAGAAACGGCCAGTTACAAGATGTGTATGAGCATGTTCTTGGGAACAATGCTTTGTTGATCTGCAAAATTGTGATGCCAGAACGAAGAATAAACAAGAAGGCCCTGGAAGCTCGTGATCCCAGATATGCCAATCTTGAAGACAAAAGTCTCAAAGCAAATGGCTCCGGCGTGCCATCACAGGTTGCGAACAATGCAACTCATTATAGGTTAGAACCAGATGGAACTGGGTATAACTATGCTTCTGCTATTAAGGGCGCAAAAGTAGTGGACCATAACAAGGAAGCAAAAGGAGCTAGCAATGTGCTTGGCAAAGATCATGATAAGTATCTAAGAAATCCGTGTTCAGTGTCGAATAAGTATGTCGTGATTGAACTCGCTGAAGAGACGCTAGTTGACACAGTGAGAATTGCAAATTTTGAGCATTACTCTTCGAATCCCAAAGAGTTTAGCTTGTCAGGTAGCCTGAGTTATCCAACCGATATATGGACTCCCGCTGGCAGTTTCATGGCTGCAAATATTAAGCAGATGCAGACATTCCGGCTCCCGGAACCTAAATGGTTGAGATATCTCAAACTTAATTTAGTTAGTCACTACGGATCTGAGTTTTACTGTACTCTGAGTGTTGTAAAGGTATTTGGCATTGATGCTCTTGAGCAGATGCTTGAAGATCTATTTGTTCCATCAGAGACTCTTCCCAGTAAACCAGCTATGCTGGAACTAAAAACCGCAGATGAAAAACAAGATGGGGAAGTGAAGAGCAATAGGACAGATAAGATTGGCAAGGAAACTGAAGCGCAGAAGAAGAAAGATGATGTTGCGAAGACGATTAATATCACAGGAGACAAGAAATATGAAGTTAGGGAGAAGCATAACGTTTTAAAAGTGATGATGCAGAAAGTGAAATTGATTGAGATGAATTTATCAGCTCTTGTGGACTCTGTGAAGGACATGAACGAGAAGCAACCAGAAGTTAGCTTGGAGATGAAGAGAACCCTTATGCTTGTGGAGAAAAGCAAAGCTGACATCAGAGAGATTAGAGAATGGAAAGGAAAAATGGTAAACTAATCCTCATCCTAGTTTGTAGTCCCGAGTTCTTTCATCTCCTATTGTTTTAAACTTATAAGTGTTTATCTGTTAATAAATTTTATACTTGTTGAGCAGGAAAAGGAACTTAGAGACCTAGAGCTATGGAAAACTTTTGTAGCTTCCCGTGTAGAATCATTGGCCAGGGGAAACACTGCATTGAGGTCAGTACTCTTTCTTTGTATTCTTAAAAAGAGAACACCAAAGATTGAAAATGTACAGCAGAGAGGTGACTCAAAACGTTCTCTATAGCTGACTGTATATTTCTTTTTTGTTCCTTGTATTCAGATTGGATGTAGAGAAGATTGTGAGAGAGCAAGCAAATCTAGAGAACAAAGAGCTCGGGGTTTTATTGATAAGCCTCTTTTTCGTGGTCTTAGCAACGATTCGGTTGGTCTCAACACGGCTCTGGGCGTTTCTAGGGTTGTCTTTTACAGATAAAGTGCGATCGTTGTGGCCGGATAGCGGTTGGGTCATGATATTGCTAAGCAGCAGCATCATGATTTTCATTACTCTGCTCTCTTAGTTAGCATATAGGAGCTAGGCTAGGTGTGTTTTTTTTTTTTTAACATTGACTTGTTATTCAAGTTTTGTAACCCTAGGATTAGGAATAGAATTTGAGAGCTTAAAATCCAGAGCTTTAACTGTGTGTTTGATACTTGTGGAAATGTTATATTATTTGAACAATTCCGGCCAGAATCATGGAAATGTTATTTACGATTTCATGCTCTTAAACCAAATAGATTTATAACCAAAACTAACTAAACCGAACCGAATTAATTAACCGGCCACTCGCCGGAGAGAAGAGAACGGTTTTAGGGTTAATTTGATAAGGAACCACAAAAGAAAACGGTTTTTAGGGTTAATCTGTGATCACTCACTCGGATTTGAATATATCTTAGCCGCATCTCACCCTCCTTGAGTCCACCATCAATCCGGCCAGGAGCAGGGAACAATTCTTCGATATGGTGGTTTCCACCGTGTCAAAGGCGGCGATGCTCGCTAACGTTACGCCGGGATTTTCCATGATCGAACAGCTGCTTCCGGAGGTGACGGCCTATATACTCAGTTTCTTGGATCTCACAAGCCTCTGTCACTTGTCAATGACGAGTTCCTGGATGAGAAAGGCCGCTAATGACGATTACCTTTGGAAGTCCCTTTACTGCCAAGTAATTTTGGACTCTACTCTGTAACCATCCTGTGCTGTTGTTATTGTAACTTTGGGAACAATGGTTCCTAGGTTTTAGGATAATGTGGTTCTAGGTTTTGTCTTATTCTTCTTTTGAATTCTTGAATTTATTTTGATTGCCTTAGAGAGTGGTCTTGCTGATCCTTGCTTTCTCTTTCATTTGAATCTCTACAAGGAGTTTACAGATGAAGCAAATGGTGAAAACCCGGTTAACGGGTGGAAGGCCTACTACGTAGCTACTAAAGAAATCATGGATGTGAACTATGAATTCTTCGGCATCGTTGTGGATAGGTCACTTCACCAAATGACTAGTTTCTGGCTGAACTCTGACTATGTCACGTGCTACAACGGCTCTGGTGAACTCGTCTCCGGGTAACTTGCTTGTGCCCAATATCGAATGCCTGATTATGACCTTTATCATGTTGCCACTGTCTTTTAAATGTGGCTCATTCCTATCCTATGTTCTTTTTTTTATGAAAGTTTGGTTTCTTGGAGCTTTTCGTCACATCCTCTGAGTCACTCATCGTGTTGATGATATGATTACTCTTGTATTATTCGTCTATAGGTATGACGCAGTGATGCAGAGATGGGAGTTCTGTTTTGACAACTGGGAGGCAGGGTATAATCTAGACCCCATTGGATGGCGGATACGGATTCGGACCAACGTGGCTTGGGTCACCACGAACGCGATCCATCGAACATTTGGCGATCTATACAACGTCACCAATGTCTTTGAACTCCATAATGGCCGGTGGCTCATGGTGCACCATCACTCCTCGACCGTCCCCACAAACGGTGTGGAGAATCATTAATAATAAGTTGTTTTCATCAAGAGTGTATGGTTATGAATCAATCTTCCCTTAGAGGGAGAAGACAAACTAAAGAACAACAAAACTGCATTTGTTAGATTTGGTTAATAAGACAAAGTTATGTTTCTATTCCACAAGTCGAATATTGAAAACTGTTTTGGTAATTGTTTCTGTAGGGTTTATCTCATTGTTTAAGTCATTCATCACAATGAAATTCTGAACGCTGTTACTTGTAACTTGTTACACCATTTATAAATTTTTTAGAATCCCGTAGCTTTTCATGTGTAATGTAGGATCTGCAGCTTTATAATGTCATAGACTAACCCATAGAGCGTAGGTCTAATCTACAAATAGCTAATGTTTTATATATCGGATTGCCTCTCGCTAAACATATTCTCGCTAGTGAGAACATCTAAAGCATAATATAATATTATCCTATAGAAAATATATACTGTAACAGCCTCCTAATTCTCCAATCAGAATCAAGATAGATAAGTAACATCTATATATATAGTTCTCCTTCAACTGTTTTAGACGCTTGCATGGAGTCAAGGTACGAATATTATGTTATATAGCCATCATCCACAGTCATCTTTGAAATGACATAATAACAAAAAGACACAAAAGCATATATATGCCGTCTACAATGCATACCACAGATACAAGCGATGACTATAGTCTATATATAGCCGCACATATTCAATATACGAATACTATGCTCATACACCTTTCAACAACATGCAATAACAACAGTGAAAGATTAACGTAGCTAGCTTTAATTATATCGGAAAAAAAGAATTATTATTACCGTTTGTATAAAAATTTTCCCCATGCTTTTGGATGTTTATGACAGTGTGAAATTTAATATCTAAAAACATTTTCTACAAAAACAAAAAAAAAATCCTTATAAACATAAATAATACTTATATAGTGAACAAAAAATTAAGTTGTTGACTCATAATCTCATATATATAATGGCGTTTGTTTGTAACTGCACCAGATTCGTGATGATGGTAATCCAAGATTTGGAACCTCCGAATCCGACGGACTCAAAAAGAGTCGCCAAAGATCCTACGGCTAGGGGAACCTTAGAGAGAGCAAGTCAATGAAAGTCAACATCATTAGGAGGAAACGTGAGGAACAAAAATCCCACTTATCCCGGAACATTTTGTATTGTAGCCAGCTCCAATAATAATATCAAATCCTACTAAAACCATTATTAGTTTACTAATTAACTATATATAATAACAAGAAACTCAACAATGACCAATGCCAGTTCCATACATAAAGTTTTATTTATCCAGCTGCTTGATTCAATTTAAAATTATGTGGTCCTTTGCTTTTCAACTTACAATACATTTTATAAGTTTGGTAATTCCAATTTTTAAAATATATGAAAATATTTTATATTAGAGAAAAAAAAAAGAATATCAAAAAAGTGTCCCTCTCATATTCGGATTGTTTTTATTGTTTAAGACCCAAAGATAATATATTCCCGTGGAAAATGTCTTAATCTGAAATCCACGGATAGGCTTCTTGTATATCCAGCATTTTCCAATTTAATATATTTCTGAAAATTGTTATATAAAATAATTATATATATACGTTATTTGTAAATATATACTTGACCAACATCAATGAAAAATATGATAGTGCATGTGGATACGATTTTTTTTTATTAGTGCTGGAAAAATATTTCTAAAATTAGCATAAATACCTTTTCAAGTATTTACAACTATTTTTATGAATTTCTTCTCTGAATAACTGTTTCTTTCAAATGCATGAGAAGTTGGCAAGAATAAACCTCGAAATGATAAAATTAAAATTGAACTGTTTCCTAATGTAATTGTGTTTCTTTTTTTTTTAAGTCCAAGAAAAGATTAATATGTTAATGTATGTTATATTATATCCATCTAATAGTATTTACTAAATCTGGTCTAAATTGCGATTATAAGATGTTTATATCCATCTTAATGTGAATCTGGTCTAAATTGCGATTAGAATGTATGTAAAGTAATACAACTCGTTAATTAATGGAATAATTAGATATATACATACAAATAGGCCATGAAACATTCAAATGGTTGGTCTCCACATGGGTGCGCAAACTCTATCTTTGTCCAGCCAATCATAGTACTCTATATCTTCTCCTATTTTCTTTCTTTATTCCTTTTTTTATTTTTATTTGGAAATTATTATATGTATTTTTAAGATCTTGATCTACAAAAACTGAAAAGAATGTACAAACTACAAAGTTAACGTGTGCAGAAAAACAATGTAGGTAAATCGAGTTATCTTTGAATTTTGATTAGAGTGTTGTTGACATTGTTGTTCACACGTATAAAAGCTAAACCAAATTATTATTATTATTATTATTTGATTATAGATCTTATTCCGGTTATGTATTACTACGCATCTAATTAGAATCTCCATTTACTAGTTAGTACTCCTAACTAGTAATATGACTTGTTCAACTACATAATCAACATCATAATTAAGTATCAGTTTAATAATTTAATAACGCTAATTAAATGTGACCCTTGACCTTTAAGAGGGGGTTAAGGGACACTTTGATTACAAGTATAATTAAGTTTAAAACACACACGAGCACACACACACACACAATGTAAAGCATGGTCCATTATTATGTTTAAGAAAAAAACAGGTGTCAAGCAATAAAGCTAGGTATACAAAATTCTATTTCCAACCATTGTGGCGCAATAATGAGGAGTGTAGAGACAAATCATTCACACAAATCCTTTATTTGATTGGCAACTTCTTTCCTTTTTGTAGCATTTTTATGATTTTAATAATACAAACTCTAAAAGCCAAGTTAATTGATGTTTATAAACCCTTAATTATCATCTTTCCCACTATCTTCTTCTGTGGGTTTTTTGTGTGTATTTGTACGTACTAAGCAGTAAGCCTACTATATATCACTCCTTTTGCGTAGCCACTTAACCATATGACATATATACATATATATTTCATTTCTTAAATTTCGAACGGGAAAATTCCATAAAAATTCCCCATCTAATTTTAATTTGGAAGTTTAATACCCAATGTAATCTGATTGGAAACAAAATGCATGGTTTATTAATTTGTTGTCTATTAATACATCAAGTATATAAAAATTGTCGAATCGAAGAAACCGCTTAACAAACGATAATCAGATTGACGGAATCACTAAACCGGGATTAATGGAATTACACTATACTTAGGGTTTATCGATCCCAATTCGATTTGGGGTAATAGCAAAGGACAATGCAGTCTTCGGATAACCCCAAATTACCCGTGTGTTTAGGGATTAATGATTTCGTCAACCTCGGTTTAGTGATTCCGTCAATCAGATTAAGCGGTTTATTCGATTCGACAATTTTTATATACTTAATGTATTAATAGACCAAAATTTAATAAACCATGCATTTTATTTCTAATTAAATAACATTGGGTATTAAACTTCCAAATTAATATTAGATGAGGAATTTTTAAGGAATTTTCCCAATTTCGAACTATACAAACATTTTTAAAAAGTGTGTGTGTGTGAGATATAATATAAAGACATATATAGGCCTAACACTGGCAAATCGCTACTTCTGTCAGAATCTATTTCAAACAGCAAGCCACAATTGGGAGAGGCTCACTAGGTAGCTAGCATAGTATATAACCTTTGTGAAGAACAATGCTAGCTGCTCAAAATCGATAGTTCATGTGAAACCCTAAATTTTATCTTTTTGTATGAATTTCTGTAACCATGGATCACGGTTTATATATATATATATATATGATAATCTATATACTTATCATAGATGAAAACTGACGAAAAAATAAAAAAAAGATGAAAACCCAGAGTTGATCATATAGACCTAAAATTTACTGATCACTACTGCAAAAGATATAGCTTGGTAATTTCAAGAATCAAGCATATCGAATGCTCTACATGCATATGTGTTACATTTATCGTCTTACTTTCCGTGAACCTTTTTTCTTTCAAATGTAAGTTTTTTTAATAGATGATTCATTGACTTGTTATTCAAGAAATTAAATTTTAGCCAGCTTTATTTATATGATACACCCAAGTCAATGCTCATGATTTTGAAACATACACACACAAATATGAAAATATATGAACAAATGATCTCAACTTATAAATAGCTAGCACTACTATAAATTGGTTAAGATCCAGTAAATGAATTAATTAAACTCGTTTGAGACCAAACATTTGGGGACTATATATGGGGAATGAATGATCTCTCTCTATAAGTGGACCGACGAATTGTTTTTATAAGAAACTGTTTGCAGTTGCTTACTAATTTGTGAGATTCGTTTTGAACAAGCTCTGGGAATATACTGAGACAAGATACCAAAGTTATTATTATTTTTAAAAAGAACACACACGAGACTAAAATAGTCTAAAAATGAGAAGAAAAATGTATAAGAAAATCCGGAGATGGTGGTGGTGGGTTTGATGGCATCTTCCTTATTTATATCCATCCTTAAAGGGAACAGAAGTTGTCAAAACAACGTCATACGTGACGTTTTATGGCATTTTTAATCATATTTTAAACATAGTTATATTAGGAACTAAACGTTAAAGTTTTCTTTTCTTAATTTGATTTTTAAATACCAAAAACAAAAAATCGACTATGGAGATTCATCTTTCTATTTTGCTTATATTTTCTTAAAATTGTTTGGCATTATATCAAATATTCGATTTGTTTGGAAAACAAATAGAAACTTTTGATCATCTAATTAAAGCGTCCATACTTCGTTCTGGTGGTATAAGGTAATCCATTACATACTGAGTATACGACACTCTTAGAGATAATGTAAATCCTTAGACATTTAAAGTTATTGCCAAATCTTGTATCAAAAGTAAATACATATGTTAGCACAATGAAAATGTTGAATCCATTGTTAGGTTTTGCCAAAACATGCATTATACATTGCACCAAAAAAGTGGATTGAAATGATAATACAATGTTATTTAATTTGGACAAATTATTATGTTATACATCCTGGTTAAATGTATGGATATATTACAAAAAAATATAAAAAACTGTTGAGTTTTTTATATTTTAATTTCTAACTATATTTGGAGGCTTTCTGATTTGAGTGTGGGAAGATTTTTTTTTTTTTTTTTAATTATGTTGTGAGTGATTTTAACCGTTTTAATACAACGATTTTACCTGATTTTAGTTGAAGGCTTTACGCATAATAATAATGTTTAACAAAATTCGTTTAGTTTAAAAGCTTTTTTTAATACAACAACGACTATGTGAATAACTTTCTAATGTTTTTCTCTAATTAGTAAATGATGGAGTTGGACAAACAATTCTTGCAGAGGTAAGTAATGAAACAAGTAAGTAATTAGTGAGAGAAAAAAAAAGATTAGAGAACCAAAACACACTTGCCACAGCCCACATGGGTTAATGTTGGGGTAACACAACACAGCCAATACCAAAGTGGCAGAAATAGTAAATAATGAAAAGAAGTGAGGTCAAGTCAGTCACGTGTTGTTTCTCTCTGCTTTCCCAATTCTAGCCAATCCTGTTGCCCTGCTTTGGGGCAGACGGTGAAAGTGACGGAATCTTAACGATGACGGACGCCTGTTACTGTTTACAACCTCCTCTTTGATCAAACTATCGTTAGCGTAACGGCACGGCACGCGCCTTCACGCTCCTGTATTAGCCACTAAATAGTATTAGAAGGCAACACATTTCATTTAGTATCAATTTATCCAGTAATAATTATCCACGAACGCAATTTGCATTTAATTGCTGGGTTTGTATTTGGAAAAAAGGTAAAAACAAAAAAAAGTAGCTACGTACAGTATAATTATAACTTGTAAAGTTTCCTCTTTTGCAGAACCAGAAAAAAATAAAGTTTCCTTTTTCTGACAGCGTAAAGTTTCCTTTAATTTAGTAGAGTGTAAAATAAAACAAAATCTCTTTTGCCATAGTGTTATCATCTTAGAAAAGTCATTAATTATTTTTAACCAAACATTAAAATCGTTATACATACCAAACTATTTGAATACTTTTTTTTTGTCTTGAATAGAATTTAGATTCACATTTTTTTATTACTATGTACAAATCTTATAAGAAAACGAAGATCGTCGCTAGAATTTTAAGAAAATGAAAACGTACATGTGTTTAATCAGGTAAAAAACTGGTAAATTAACAGAATTGAGATGGTAAATATTTATTTATGTCATCATCATCATCAGTATCACTTTGCATTAATATTATAAACCAGAAGTAGAAAGTAGTAATGAATATTACGATTTGGTTAATACCATAAATTAAGATATTAGTGTAATATTATCATAAACATACCATATAAAAAAGGTTTCCACATATAAAAATCGATTAATAGAAAAAATTAATTAAGATAATAATTGTTTTTTTTAAGGTAAGAGAGAGAGACTGGGGGAGAAACGGAGATAAAAGCAACGGTGATGGTGTGTGTGTGTGTGTGGCGTTTAACATAAAGACTCGAGCGACTGTTGTAAAGCACAGAGAGAGAGAGAGAGAGAGAGAGAGAGAGAGAGAGAGAGATTCTTTTTTTTTTCTTGTAACGGCGTTGTTTGACGATTGATAAGTCACAAAGCGAGGAGGAGGGAGGAGGAGGAGGTTACAGTTACAGAGAGAGAGAGAGAGAGAGCAGAGCAGGAGGATTTGGTGACTTTGGTTGCGTTACGATTCAGATCTCTGGATTGATCGTTACTTACATGCATTAGAGAAGACCCACACTAAGACAAGAAACGTGGAGACGGAATCCAAGGAGGCTCCTGTCCTTTTCAACCCCTACCACCACCACCACTTCTTACGCCTCTTTCACCTTCTTCTTCTTCTTCTTCTTCCCATTCAAGACAGAAGAAGATACTGTACGATTCAGAATATTATTAGCTTTTTTTTTTGAATTTCCGGCTGCGGCGGATACGGCTGGTTTTTATAGTTGGAGCTGATGGCGAATCACGCAGGTATGTATGTTTGTGTAGGTGGAGTCGAGAATTTAACCGGAGTTTTTTTCTCCGGCGACATTTCTGATAATTTTTTTTAATTCCGGTGTACATTTTTGCTTTATTTTTAAAAAAACAGGTGAATGTTTATACGATGAGCTATGGAAATTATGCGCGGGGCCTCTTGTGGATGTGCCTCAAGCGGGAGAAAGAGTTTATTATTTCCCTCAAGGTCACATGGAACAAGTATGCTTCCTTTTCCATTTTTAGATCGGTCTTGTGAAAACTTTGATTTGACCTTTTTCAGATTTCTTACTGAATTTTTCTTTTTTCAAATTTTTGTAGCTGGAAGCGTCAACGCGACAGGATTTGAATACGAGGAAGCCACTTTTCGATCTTCCCCCTAAGATTCTCTGCAATGTTATGAACGTTCGTCTTCAGGTATGTTTTCTTTTTTTCATTCTTGTTTCCTTCAGGTATTCGCTTGTTTATGCTTCTCTTTTGGCGTTCGGAATTTGTTATAGATTTGCCATATATGTTTAGATTAGTTTGGGGACTTTTGGGTTGACTAGCTATGATTTCTCAAATTTAGCAAGAGAGGATTGAATTAGACTAATGGTGTCTTCTTCTTCTAGGGAAATGGCCATTACTTTACTGCAATAGCTAGAAATGATTAGACTAATTCATATGACTGGCTACTTTGAAATTCCGGATCTTGTTTGATTTTGTTATAGAATACTTTTGTTAAGCTAAAATTTTTGATGGCGCAAATTTGTCACTTGTGTTGTTCACAGGCGGAGAAAGATACAGATGAGGTGTATGCCCAGATTACTTTGATCCCTGTAGGAACTGTGAGTGCCATCTCAGTTTGTTTTTTAAGTTTTCAATCCAATGAATGCTATTTCTAAATGTTTTCCTGATTGATATAAATTGCAGGAAGTTGATGAACCTATGAGTCCTGATACCTCTCCTCCCGAAACGCAAAAGCCAAAGGTTCACTCTTTCAGCAAGGTTTTGACAGCCTCTGATACAAGCACCCATGGTGGGTTTTCCGTTCTAAGGAAACATGCGACCGAATGCCTTCCTCCACTGGTAATGAGGACTCCCTGACTGTATTTTTTCTTTGTTTCCTACCAAATGGCTTCACATTTGACTTGGATTTCAGCCTTAATATGAATTTCATTTGTTGGTATCCTTTAGGATATGACCCAGCAAACCCCGACCCAGGAGTTAGTAGCCGAAGATGTGCACGGTTATCAGTGGAAATTCAAGCATATTTTCAGAGGTGATGCATCCATTTCTTGTGAACTCGTATCAAAATTCATGTATCCATGACAGTTAAAGAAAATTACAATTTTCACCTGGGATATATCAACAAGGTTTACTTATCTTGTTTTTCCTGAAACCTATTGAACAGGCCAACCACGCAGGCATCTATTGACGACAGGCTGGAGCACCTTTGTTACATCAAAGAGATTGGTCGCGGGGGACACTTTTGTATTTCTGAGGTATACTTCACGCTGCTAACTTGTTTTGTTTTTTTGATAATCCATTGGTAGATTTTGAACTTAAATCAAAACTATATTATATGTCTAGAGGGGAGAACGGAGAGTTGCGGGTTGGAGTCAGACGTGCTAATCGTCAACAGAGCAGTATGCCTTCATCTGTCATATCAAGTCATAGCATGCATCTAGGGGTGCTTGCTACTGCATGCCATGCTACTCAAGCTAAAACTATGTTCATTGTATACTATAAACCAAGGTATACAGTTAATACTCTACGGGAACATCTGGGATGAGTTGTTTGACACTCTGCTTATTTATTTACTTTTGGTTTGAGCAGGACAAGCCAATTCATCATTAGCTTGAACAAATATCTAGAAGCTATGGACAATAAGTTCTCAGTAGGGATGAGATTTAAGATGCGGTTTGAGGGAGAGGATTCCCCTGAAAGAAGGTAGTCTGAATCTTATCTTTTGTTATGTACCCAGCGAATTCTTTGTCCCAAAACTGTTTCTAACACATCTGTTTCTTTACAAAGATATTCTGGCACGGTTATTGGTGTTAAAGACTGCTCCCCTCACTGGAAAGACTCAAAATGGCGATGCCTAGAAGTAAATTTCCTTCCACTTTTATACATGCTTCTTTTAATCTTTCTTGCGTGTGAAAACTCAATTAGTCTGCTATATGTTTGTGTAGGTTCATTGGGATGAGCCTGCATCGATTCCAAGACCGGATAAGGTTTCACCTTGGGAAATCGAGCCGTTTGTAACTTCAGAAAGTGTTCCCCAGTCAGTTATGGTGAAGAACAAAAGACCCCGTCAATTTAGTGAAGTATCTGCTCTTGGTGAGACACAATCTAAGGCAGTGATCCTTGCTAGTCCATAGCTCAAGTTTCCCTTTCTACATATCTTACTCACATGTTATGTCTTCAGATGTAGGCATAACAGCTTCAAACCTCTGGAGTTCTGTATTGTCGCAATCCCATGAGTTTGCACAATCGTGCATCACCTCACAGAGGAGTCCTTCTCAGCAATGTTACCGTGATTCAACTGAGGATGCTAAGAAATCTGACTGGCTAAATAACTCTTACTCTGTGTCAAATGTATCGAAGGAATCAACACTGAACGACCAAATGATTTCCCCAGTCGAGCAGAAGAAACCCGAGACAACCGCTACTTATAGATTATTTGGAATTGATCTGATGAGTCCAATCGAGGAGAAAACTGCACCTATGCGACCAATCAACATAACCACACCGACTATGGACAGTAACTCAGACCCAAAATCCGGGATTTCAAAAGTACCAGAAGAGAAAAAGCAGGAACCTGCGCAGACATCACCGAAGGAGGTCCAGAGCAAACAAAACAGTTCTACAAGAAGCCGTACCAAGGTATGTAATGAACAGTTGTTATGAAGATTTAAGAAGATAGGTATCTTTTTACACGATCTAGATTTATATCTCTACAAGGCCATGGAGAAGTGTAATCCATGAGTTCCAGATCAAATACACAAGTGTATATGATGTCTGCGGAATTGAACATGACCCTGATTCCGTGATTGATGAACAGGTGCAAATGCAAGGCGTACCCGTGGGCAGGGCTGTGGATTTAGCTGCACTAAATGGGTACAATGAGCTTATAGAAGACCTTGAGAAGCTGTTTGACATAAAAGGGGAACTGCAGAGTCGCAATCAATGGGAAGTAGTGTTCACAGACGATGAGGGAGATATGATGCTTGTCGGTGATGACCCATGGCCGTAAGTTGTAACAGCCTTTATCTCCTATTCAATAAAATCACTGCACAAAACTCATGTATCTGTTGGCTTGTGATGCAGTGAGTTCTGCAATATGGTGAAGAGAATATTCATATGGTCGAAAGAGGAAGTGAAGAAAATGACACCGGGGAACCAACTCCGGATGATGTTAACGGAAGTTGAAACAACGTTCACAACAACTTCCAAAACAGATAATCATTCCAACTGATTCTTTCGTCTTTGTTCTCACTGTCTGTGTTGTTGCGAGGGAACAACACAACAAATGGGTTTAAACAGGAAAACCACATCCCCCTTATGCTTGAAAAAATGGCTCGTTTTTTTGGGAGCCTCTTGTGGAGAAAGAGGGTTTAGGATGAGAGAGAGTTTTCTAAGTTCAAATGTAGGCTTTTGGAAGTTTTTATTTATTTTTATTTTTCTAATTAGGAGCTTTGTATTAAATTATTAATGTGTAAGAGTAATTAACGAACAAAAAAAAAAAAAAGAATGAGAAAAATGAGATTTGTGAATAACTGATGAAGGACTTTTGGGACGTGTGAATCAATAGTACCTCATGCATGGCTCTCTCGTGTGTAATCCTTCTTTTTTCTCTTTTCTTTCACGTTTCTTAGTTTTTTTTTTTTGTTTTTCTTTTACTTCAGCAAAGTGGCACTGAATGTATATATTTATGTCTTTATAAGAAAAAACTTCAAGCACGACTCTTTCGTTTTCTCTATGGGTAGGGTACTACTTTGTGGATTCTAGATGAGCAATTTTAATCTACGTAAATCATTAACACTTAAAAAAATGCAAATAATGTAACGTATTGGTACGTACTAAAAGTCTAAATCATAAATTTGAATGTAAATTGTTAAATGGGCCAACACCCAACAGTTACTCATATAATTGAGACGACACCGACACCAAACTTGCTAGTAGCTACTCTTGGGAGTTTTATGGTTTGACTTTGATTTGCTTCTTGTGCACCCTTTTTGGCACTACATACTGCCCTTTTTTTTTTTTTTTTTTCATACTGCCCTTATTACCGTAGGCCTTCAAGATGAAAGTTGTAAAAGCCTAGACTAGCTATTTGTAAATAGTTCATATGGGTTATTCACAATATACTTAGAGTAGTCCAGTTAGTCATCTATGTTGTGTATTACCAGTGTACCTGGTGAGATTATAAATTGTAATTTCTGTCTCGTTATCTCTCTCACTAATAAGCGGTCTTTTTTTATTGAGAAAAGTGTCGTCTGTCTTTTATAGATAGTTATGAAGATATCATTTCAAATCTCAAACCAAATATGTAAATATATATATATAATGATTTCCAGCAAATTATAACTTACATCTAATTCATTTACGAGCAGAAAAACAAAAAAAAAAACACAAAACAAATCCGTGCATGCTTTGTATGTATCAATATAGTACGTACGTATGTATGATGTATCGTACAATAATTACAAATACACTTAACATTTCGACTACACAACTACATATACGACGAATCTCTTGTATACATTACAAGCGAGTGCGACTGTGGGAGCATGGTGGTACACTGAAGTGATGATTACGTTATTTATTGTCTTGTCTCTATCTCTTTCCGAAATATGTGAAAGCGGTCGGTGGCTCTCATCACAATCCCTAAAAAATTAGATTCATGTTACCATTAAAAACTTACCAAATACGTACTAAGAATTTGTATGTATATGCATGTGTGTTTACTGGAAATTACTACTGTATTAGAATTGATGATCATCATTTTACTAATAAGAAAACTTTTATTAATTATTTTGATAAAAGTTAGTAGTTACAGTCAATCTATCACCTTAAACTTGATTCAATTATTTACTTTTTTTTTTTTTTTTTTTTTAATATTCAAATGAAATGAACTATATATACATTAGGACATTATAGGTAGAGATTAACAAAGATGTAACCACATATTTAATAAAGTTATACGATTCAGTACTTACGCATATTTGCAAAATCCTATAATCGAGATGTAGAATGTCTACTCTGAAAAAGAAACTCGTCTATAAATATATCAAAATTCTATGTAGCAATCTTCTCATATTTGTCTTAATACAAAAAGAAAAAAAAAAAAAAAGTAACACGATGGAGCGTCAGAGAAAACACTCGGTCGGCGGGACAACCCTCCATACGTGTCATCCTTGCCGGCGCACCATTCCATACAGAATCTACGCCCTAGTTCATACGTGTGGCATCATAGCCCTCATGTACCATCACGTACACTCACTTCTCACATCCAACACTCCTCTTATAATAACATGTCTTCTTCTCCTCTCCGATATCGTTCTCGCCTTCATGTGGGCAACCGCAGCTTCTCTCCGGTTTAACCCAATTCACCGGACCGAGTACCCTGAGAACTATACAACTGAACCGGAGGACTTGCCAAAGCTGGACGTGTTCATATGCACGGCTGATCCATACAAAGAGCCTCCCATCATGGTGGTCAACACCGCCTTATCCGTGATGGCATACGATTATCCATCCGATAAGATCTCAGTGTACGTATCGGACGATGGAGGATCCTCGTTAACTTTGTTTGCTCTTATGGAGGCTGCTAAGTTCTCTAAGCATTGGTTGCCCTTTTGCAAGCATAACAATATCCAAGATCGGTCCCCTGAACTTTATTTCTCGTCAAAGTCCCATTCTTGGAGTGATGAAGCTGAAAATCTTAAGGTATGAATATATTTATCAACTAATCACTTTGGTTATAGTTTAGTAATCTTTTTAATCTTATTATGACAAATCCTCAGAGACGTACGTAGGTCAACATAAGTCTAATGAGTCTTAATTAATAATTTCCTGAATAATCTCTTTTCATTAGATATCTTACATCGAATGCTAACAATTAGACATATATATATATATTTGTCGTGGAAGGAGTAATTCATAACAAAAAAAAAACAATAGATAGCGAGTAGAAACAGACAAAAGTAATTATTTGCTAGATTTTCTTATCCTTCAAAGCCTTATCGTATCTCCTCGACGGTAATAGCGATTTTGTCGTGTTTATAAACCAAGACTTCGGAAGACTGTGACATCACCTTTATTCATTTATTAATCATGTTTAAATATTCATGATTTCTTCTTAACGATAAGAATAAGACTCGTCTTAGTGACCTTGATGATTTCTCTTAATACGATAGGCGTATATTAGTTAAATCTAAATGATATATAAACTTTTAGTTGTTTGAATATTCAAACATCTATGATTGCGCATATATAGTACACCATATATATAAGCTAAAAGAAGGAAAAAATGTATGTTAAAAACTTAAAAAAGATTGCCCAAAAAAAAAAAACTTAAAAAAGAAAGGGTGTACTCTAAAAGTATTACAGTTCTATGTCTTTACGAGAAGAATACACATTTTTATTTTCTACAAGTATATACTTTAAGATATTTTAGCACTCCGTTATTACTTATTAGTAATTTGACTATTTATAAAAGACAAAAATATTGAATTGTGTGGTGGTCTTGAATGGACCAGTTGATGTACCAAGACATGAAGAGTAGAGTAGAACATGTGGTGGAGAGTGGAATAGTTGAAACAACGTTTCTCACTGGCAATCACTTTTGTGGAGTATTCGATTTGTGGACCAAAACATTCACTCGTCATGACCATCCCACAATTATCCAGGTATTATAATAATAAAAATTCTCACTACTATTCTACGATCATATAAAACTGCATTTTCAATATCTATTTTTTTTTTTATGATCAAATATATTAAGGATTTGCCATATATATATATATGTTGCTCTTTATCTTAACAAAAACAAAAATCAATAATTTGAGGGCAGGTGCTACAGAATAGTGAGACTGATATGGATGATACCAAAAAATATATAATGCCAAACCTAATATATGTTTCAAGAGAGAAGAGTAAGGTTTCATCACATCATTTCAAAGCCGGTGCTCTTAATACCTTGGTATCCACTAAACCCTATATATCAGTCCCGTACGTGAACTAGCGTGTCCGGTTCAATTAAATTTTTTTTTTTTTTTTGTGTGTCTCTTTTCACTATAGCTACGAGTGTCTGGAGTGATGACGAACGCACCGATCATTCTAACACAAGACTGTGATATGTACTCGAACGATCCTACAACACCAGTTCGTGCCTTGTGCTACTTAACGGACCCTGAAATAAAAACCGGTTTAGGGTTTGTGCAGTTTCCTCAAAAATTTCAAGGAGTGAGCAAGAACGATATCTATGCATGCGCGTTTAAGCGTCTTTTTGAGATCAATGCCGTTGGTTTTGATGGTCTAATGGGTCCGAATTATGTGGGAACTGGTTGTTTCTTCCATCGACGGGCCTTTTATGGGGGTCCATCTATTCTTATTTTGCCTGAGATTGATGAACTTAAGCCCGATCGTATTGCAAATAAGCCCATCAAGGCTCAAGATGTTTTGGCATTGGCACATCGTGTAGCCGGATGTGTCTATGAGCAAAACACCAATTGGGGATCCAAAGTAAGATAAAACTAAACCAACCCTTGTAATTACCATGAATGTCTAGTATTGATTTCTGTTTGTTATAACTTCAAACTATCGTTCAAAACTATATTTGCAGATTGGATTCAGATATGGGTCTTTAGTAGAAGACTACTACACAGGGTATAGACTCCACGGTGAAGGATGGAGGTCAGTTTTTTGTAATCCCAAAAGAGCAGCATTTCGTGGAGATGCCCCAAAAAGTCTAATTGATGTAGTGAGCCAACAAAAAAGATGGGCCATTGGACTTTTTGAAGTTGCCTTCTCAAGGTATAGCCCCATTACCTATGGTGTCAAATCGATGGGTCTAATGGGATTAGCCTATTGTCAATACGCGTTTTGGGGGTTTTGGTCACTTCCTATTCTCGTCTATGGATTCTTGCCCCAACTTGCTCTCTTATATGGTGTTAGCGTGTTCCCTAAGTCATCGGATCCATGGTTTTGGCTTTACATCGTCTTGTTCCTCGGTGCATATGCGCAAGATCTACTAGACTTCGTATTAGAAGGAGGAACTTATGGTGGATGGTGGAACGATCAGAGAATGTGGTCGATAAGAGGATTCTCTTCGCACGTATTTGGTTCCATAGAGTTCGCTCTTAAAGCCCTAAACCTCTCCACGCATGGATTTACCCTTACAAGCAAAACCAACGATGATGAAGAACAGAGTAAGAGGTACGAGAAAGAGATCTTTGACTTCGGCTCTTCGTCCATGTTCTTGCCCATGACCACGGCGGCGATTGTGAATCTCCTTGCTTTTGTCTGGGGGCTTTATGGCCTTCTCGCTTGGGGAGAAGGGTTCGTTCTTGAATTGATGCTGGCGAGCTTTGCAGTGGTGAATTGCTTACCAATCTATGAGGCTATGATGCTGAGGAACGATGACGGGAAATTATCTAAAAGGATTTGTTTCTTAGCTGGGATCTTCACATTTGTTCTTATTGTGTTAGGTTACTTATTCCTCAAGTAACTGCACCCATTAGGGTTTTGTAGTTTCATTTACAATAAAGTTACGTATGAAGATTGTGGTAAATTACAGAGAAGAATGTCACAAATCTATGTAATTTGATGAAATATGATCTTTCACCTCATTATACATACATAAATTTGGTATTTTGATACAGCAAAATTTTAGTAAACTGAGGATATATGTATATACATATTTATCTGTTTTTTCACAAAACATTATTTTGTCTTTCTTCATCTATGTTTTAGGCTAAATTCTAGTCAACTCGAGTGCAATAATTTAATGGAGGAACAAAAAAAAAAAAAAATGTTTTCAACCATGAAAGTTAGAAATATTGACTCTAGATACGTCGTACTATATGTAGTAGTCAAGAAAATGTTAAAATACATGTACTGTCAATTGAAAAAAAAAAAAGTATACTAAACGATAAGAAGTTTTTCAATTTCACCAATTGGTACTTATCTAAAGTTTCTTCTAGAAAGTAATTATAATACTCCAAAAAAAAAAAAGGTAAGTTAAATGATGTAGTTGGTAGGACATTGATATATATATACTCGTTATAGTCTATTTAGTCAGTAGAAATGAAATGATTGAAAAATTTATGTCGTTTGGACTCTGTTTTTTTTTTTTTTCCATCAAACTATGTACTTTGCAGTTTGCAGATGGAAAGTAAATAGTACGTATCACATTTTTCTTAAAGTCTCAGCCTTAAAAATAAGTAAACAACTATTCCGTGTACGTATTTCGAAATACTATATGTCTATTAGTCTATGTATATACACATTACGTACACACAACACATTTGACACAATTTACACACTTATGTGTGATTGTAAACAATCGACGTTTTGCTATAGCGTGACGTGAATTGTGTGAAGGCACTAGTAGTTTAGTCTACTTTTTAGTAGTCTTTCTCCCTTTGATCTTTCATATTTTCGTCTCTTTCTCAAGTTAGAGAATTTTAACTTAACTTCTTCATTGGAAATATTCAAACTATATATTGACTGTTGTATTAAATTAAAGTATACTGTTCAAATTCAATAAATAAATAAAAATCGTTAACAAATTAGTATATAATCGAGGTATTTGGTGTTTTGACTCTGAAAATTGGGAAGTGAATTTGGTATTTTCACTTAAAAGATGACACAACCAGAAATCACAACGACTCAGGTGCAAGTATGAATAATAATAATAAAAAATGTATATATATATATATATATATATATATATATTTGATTGACTTTTAGAGATATCTGGAATATATGGTTTCAACGAAAAATATCTCTTACGTTGGACCCATAATATATGGTTCTATACAAAATGGTGTATATGGTCTGTGTACAAATTAATGGTTTCTCAATAATTTCATAAACCCTGTTGTTATCTCTGTCAATATCATCTTCGAAATCATGTGAAGCCGGTGATTCTCACAATCCCTATTAACTTTAATGTTACCAACTTACCAACTCACCAAATACCGACCTCCGTTAAAACCAATTAATGTATTTATCAAGAATTTATAGTTTGTACTGGAAAAAACACAACTATTAAAATTAATAATCATCATCTAATTACAGAGTATAAAAAGTTAATTCACCCATAAAAAAAACTTTATATACAATTATTTTGGTATAAGTTACAGTCAGTATTGGCATTTTTGCAAAATCCTAAAATGGACTAAAAAGATAAACTTGTCTATAAATATCAAAAATTCTATGTAGCAATCTTCTCATATTTGTCTTTTAAGTTTTAACACAAAAAGAAAACAAAAGTAACATGGAGCGTCACAATAAACATTCGGTCGGCGACACAACCCTCCATACGTGTCATCCTTGCCGGCGGACCATTCCATACAGAATCTATGCCCTAGTGCATACGTGTGGCATCATAGCCCTCATGTACCATCACGTACACTCACTTCTCACATCAAACACTCCTCTTATAACATGTCTTTTTCTTCTGTCCGATATCGTTCTCGCCATCCTGTGGGCAACTACAACATCCCTCAGGTTAAAACCGGTTCGCCGGACCGAGTATCCTGAAAATTATGCAGTTAAACCGGAGGACTTCCCGAAGCTGGACGTGTTCATATGCACGGCTGATCCATACAAAGAGCCTCCCATCATGGTGGCCAACACCGCCTTATCCGTGATGGCATACGATTATCCCTCCGATAAGATCTCAGTCTACGTATCGGACGATGGAGGATCCTCGTTAACTTTGTTTGCTCTTATGGAGGCTGCTGAGTTCTCTAAGCATTGGTTGCCCTTTTGCAAGCGAAATAATATTCAAGATCGTTCCCCTGAAGTTTATTTCTCATCTAGTTCACATTCTTGGACTAAGGAAGCCGAAAGTATTAAGGTATTTTTTTTATAAAATTACACGTCCATTTATCTCTAATTAGGTTTAACGTTTTTTATTTCCTTAAATGCTTATACGAGTGTGTCAACGTTTGTTATAAATTCTAACTTTCATTAGTTTATAGTAATTCTAACTTTGATCAAACTAACATAAGTTATATTGTACGATGAAAAAATAGACGATGTATGAAAATATGAAGAAGAGAGTAGAACATGTGGTGGATAGTGGCAAAGTTGATTCTGACCAGTCCATAAAATCAGATCAATTTCGTGGAGTCTTCGATTTGTGGGATCACAAATTCACTCCTCATGACCATCCTACTATTATTAAGGTAGTATTTACTCATTTTGTATCTCATATAGTATCATATATACCTCTTAATTAATGTATCTCATATAGTATCATATATACCTCTTAATTAATTTATTTTCACAAAAAAAAAGATTCTACAATAAGAACTCGTTTATTTCTATTTGTGGAAAGGTACTACAACATAACGAAACGGAGATAATACCAAACCTAGTCTATGTATCAAGAGAGAAGAGTAGAGTGTCACCGCATCATTATAAAGCCGGTGCTCTTAATACTTTGGTATATCATCAACCTAAATCACCTACCTTAACAATCTTGGTTCGGTTTAAATGACATTTCGGTTTAATATCTCGTTAACCACAAATTTTAACTTTTCATTGTAGTTACGAGTATCTTCATTGATGACAAACTCACCAATAATTCTAACACTAGACTGTGACATGTACTCAAACAATCCTACAACACCACTTCATGCTCTATGTTATCTGTCAGACCCTACAATCAATTTTGGTTTAGGATTTGTGCAATTTCCTCAAAGATTTAAAGGAATAAATAAAAATGACATTTATGGATCCGAGCTCAGACGCCCATTTGACATCAACATGGTTGGGTATGATGGACTTATGGGCCCTGTTCATGTGGGAACCGGGTGTTTCTTCAACCGACGGGCATTTTATGGACCCCCGACCAGTTTGGTTATGCCAGAGATAGATGAACTTGGACCAAATTGGATTCCTAATAAACCCATTATGGCCCAAGATGTTTTGGCACTGGCACACGATGCAGCAGGATGCAACTACGAGCGCCACACCAATTGGGGATCGAAGGTGACATAAAAATGAATCCTTATGTATCATGAGTGTTTGTTTGTGTTTATTTATTTATTTAATTGGTACATGGCATTAATATTTTCTTTTGTCTCAAAACGTTACAGATAGGGTTCAGATACGGGTCATTAGTAGAAGACTACTACACAGGATTTATGCTCCATTGTGAAGGATGGAGATCAATTTATTGCAGCCCCAAAAAAGCTGCATTTTATGGAGATTCTCCGAAATGTCTTGCTGATGTACTAGTCCAGCAATTGCGATGGTCTGTTGGTCTTCTTGAAGTAACCTTTTCGAGGTATAACCCAATCACCTATGGATTCAAGCCATTGGGCTTGTTGATGAGCTTAGGCTATTGCCACTATGCATTTTGGCCATTTTGGTCAATTCCTCTCACCGTCTATGGACTCTTACCCCAACTTGGCCTCATTTATGGAGTTAGCGTCTTACCCAAGGCATCGGAACCTTGGATTTGGCTTAACATAATCTTGTTTTTTGGTGGTTACGCGGTAGATCTATCAGACTTTTTATTAGAAGGAGGAACTTATCGGAAATGGTGGAATGATCAAAGAATGTGGATGATAAAAGGGCTCTCTTCTTTCTTCTTCAGTTTTACAGAGTTCACTCTCAAAACCTTAAACCTCTCCACTCAAGGATTCAACGTCACCAGTAAAGCCAACGACGATAATAAACGATTGAAGCGGTATGAGCAAGAGATTTTTGATTTTGGCCCTTCTTTCTTGTTCTTTCCCATGACTATTGTAGCAATAGTGAATCTCATTGCTTTGATGTGGGGGATCAGTAATCTTTTCACTTGGGAAGAAGTACCCGTCCTTGAACTGATGCTGGCGGGTTTCGCGGTAGTGAATTGCTTACCGGTATACGAGGCTATGATGTTGAGGAAAGATGACGGAAAACTACCAAAAAGGACTTGTTTCTTAGCTGGGATCCTCGCATTTGTTCTTATACCGTCAGGTTTCTTCTTCCTCAAGTAGCTTCAACTACCTAACTTCGCCTGTTAGGGTTAAATATACAACAATAATACATCTTGCTCAAGAGTGAGTAGTGTGATGAATCTGTGTAACCAATATATATATAATGGTGATGGAATACATTTTGGTATCTTGAATCAGCAAAATTAAGATTTACATTTTCTATTTGATCTATTCACTAACAAAACTTGTAGTACTTCTTTATTTTTCGGGCTTTAAGTCAAACCGGTGAAGTTTGAGGAGACTCGGGATGGTCGTTAAGGTCGTCCCCAGAGGTTTTGGTGGAAGAGACGGAAACAGAGGAGCGACACAGAGGACAAGTGTTGTGAGAATAAAGCCAAAGGTGAATGCAGTCGATATGAAATATGTGTTTGCATGAAGGCATTTCCACCAACTCTTCCTTCAATTCAAATTCTCCCAAACATACGCAACATCTGCAAACAAACGAAACCAATCAATCAAACTTTCAATCCACCAAAACAATGATCATATAAGCCACAATGACTTGAAAAGTACAATATTCAAATCACGATATCTTGCAGACTTTTTAAATTAGATGTTGAGGTTCCGAGATTGGTATATTACTACATATTTAGAATGAGGACAAAAATCCAGTGAATAAAAATACGTCTTGTCTAAAATCTTGATTTTGGTCTTATATATCTGGAATTTAAACTTTCCGTCTTTACTTTTAATATTCCTTAGCTTTAAGCAACGGCCTAAAAACACTTATGAGCAGAGAGCATCTCAATTCGCATTTCAACTTTCAAGAGGATCATTCTTAGATATCTCAATTCGTATATTGACACTGTTAACGTAATTCCAAAGTCCAAGCTCATGATAACACACAGACACTAAGATTAGATTGACCAAGTAGAGGATTTGATGACTTCATTTTGAAAACCAGGACACTGAAAAGATCTAAAAGGGTTTGGTAAAAGTGAATTTTTGGATAAAAATGGACTTTTGTTGAAAGCAAGACAGGAGTAACTTACAGAGAATCTCTTGTTCCTAGTTCTTCATTGAACAAAACGAGATGAAGCTTTTCTTTGAGCTCTACTTTCACATCTAACAAACAAATCTGCAAAACAAAACAAAATCAATCTCAGCACTATTCTTCATTCAACTTTATATAGTAGTCCTATAGATAAAACAGGACCATAAAATCTCACATTTGTTAATGTAAATGATTCATTCAGTTACTTTTGCACATATATACAAAGACAATGAGACACTTACCGAGGGGAGATGAGAAGAAGGCTGGGAGGAAACAGGAAGAATCATGGGAGGAGGAGAGAGAGAAGAGGCTCTTCTCTTGAGGTAAAAGAGATAGAACAACAGGAAAAGAATGATGGAAAATAAGATGGGGATTGAGAAGATGAAGGCTTGGTACAGTTTGAGTTGAATTGCTTGTGGGTATAGGTGTGGTGTGATTGGTGATTGAGGATCAACCATAACTTAAAAGTATTTTTGAAATCACAGGCAACAAAAAGAAAATTGAAAGCAGGAAACACCCAAATGAGAAATGAGGGTTTTGATGGGAGCTGAGGAGGCACATGAGTAGGTATATATAGATATCCTGTGTATGTGTATATCTAACCAAAAGCAGGTAACTGTGCAACTATATCAGATTTGGACTGCGATTCTATAATAATATAAAATATCTTGAACTTTCTTTTTAGTAAAATAAAAGTAACTTGTACACTATTGAAATGCATCTTTATATACCAAATTGCAAGTTATTTTACTTTGGAACCAGTTAATTTGTTAGATCAGAGATTTTACCTCTACCAATGCGAAATTCAACATATATCCTTAAAAATAGGGGCTAGATCTGATGATATAAGAAATATAAACTGTACACATATCACATGTGATATGAATACATGTTTATGTACATCATCAGTAAAGGGAAATGGTGGATAAAAGAGGCTTTTCATCATATAAAATACAAGGGTATATATTCCATATGGCTCTTTTAATATAATGAAAAGGTAAGAAGTGAGTAAGCAGGTGATGAGGTTCCACTAAACAAAATGAATAGAAACTTTATAATGCTAAGGATTAGATTCAAATGTCTCAATCCTCATTAACATGGGACCTATATAATTATTAAAACCCATCATTTCATTTGCTGACTCATTTTTGGTTATTAGATCATTTGACACTAGCTAAGCATCAATCATATGCTTCTTCTTTGCCTACCCTTCCCCAGAAAAGAATGAAACAAAACAAAATGTAAACTTTTCTTTGGCAACTAGGTTTGAATTATTGGTGATCAAGTCCAAGCAAGCAGTTAAAATCAATCACAAACTTCAGTCAATAGACCAAACCCACTAGAATACAACCACACTGTTACCATGTACAGATAAGCATTCATTTCTTATATTCTTCTCTTTTACTTTTGGAAAGTGGTGATCACTTAAATATAGATATACCTATGGCCTCTTCACTTGGATTATGACAAGATTCTCAACTCAAATCTAAGAACTTTCAGTTATTTATATAATTAGATTCGAAACAAGTCAATAAAACCTACCAGTAGTAAATTACCGAGATTATATGATTTTAACTTAAGCAAGATTATCCAGCTAACTTTTCACGTTTCCTCCAAAATGGTTTTCCTAGTGAACTACTCAACTCAAACACAAATGAACAGTCAACCAGTAACTTCATTTCACAAATCTGTTAACCTTAGGGAAAATAGTGGTTATACTTTTTGAACAATAATTTTTCACTACCATTTTGTCATCTTTTAAAAGACTGACACATAAACTTACCAAGATGATTGTGCCTAGGACCCCCAAATAAATATCTTGATTTAGGATTTGATTTGTGACCCACATTGATCAGTTTTTTCCCTTTTCCCTTTAGTGATAGACAGCTTTTTGTATTTTGACGTTTGTTTATCAACAACTTGGCCCTTTTAGAATGGCATATATATTGCTCATTCTGTTGAGGTCTTCTATCAAATTAGCTAAAACTTCCAATATCATTTTCGATATAATATCTGGTATGGAAAAGAACATCTACGTATAGAGAGACTAAAATAAGCCTACTATGTCTATTATCACAAAAAAAAAAACTATAGTCCCAAAAGGTTCCATTAACTAGATAATATATATTTTGTATATTTCTATCACTGGTGGTAGTGGATCCTGAGGGGTGACCTCCCTCGCTCATAGTGGGAATGATCAAAAGATATCACTAACTTAGATTCTAAATGGATGAGTTTAGGGATTATAAAACTATTTGATATAGCTTTGCTAAAATACAAAATATGAAGACCTCTGAACTTTTCAATTTTTTTGAAGATCTTGGTAGAAGCAGACACATACTAACTTTTAAGGTTACAGTATGTGGTTCTTATGGGTTTTGGCTAAAGGACTCTAGTCTCCTGTTTCGTCTACACTACATTTTGTTACTAACCTCTAAAACAGAAACAAACTTATATATCTACGATACCCTGGATTAGGTCCAATATAGCACATATTACTTCATATCTTATTTCATTCATATTTTTCACAGACTTGTCTCTAGATCGGTTACACCGAAATAAACTTGCTAGGCAAATTCAAGTTAGTCAAAGAAATGCCTAGTCTTTAAATCTCGATTGGAAAGCAATAATTTTGAAAGGATAAAGTCACAGCAAGAATAAGGTAAAAAGGGGATATCTACCTTTTTAGGTGTAAATGTGATGTTGATGTTTGCTTAAACTCCAAGGTCCAAATCTGGAGGGTCTTGCAGATGTGTAATTGAGCCATCATTTTTACCTGCAAAAGAACTTTCACGCACCAGAAACTGTTGGGGATAAGCAACGTGAAAGGTTGGTAGAGACAAAGACACGTCACTATGGAACAATAAGTATATGAAAAGCTGACTCTAGAACCTGTAAAAAATCTATGATGCATGTATCGTGGGACATTTTCTGATCTCTATATGCTGTTTTTAAGCAAACATAAGCCAGTGAGTAATGTATATATATGCTTTCTAGGTGGATCAATCTTTCTCAAATTAACAACTCACTTTTTCATGTTAAAGTTATAACCAAATGAGATATTACTTTCGTTTAGACAATTACAGTTGCATCTCAGCCTTAGGAAAAAAATTGTACTTTGGTTCTATAAAGCTTTTCAGTCTAAACCAAGAGAATTCCGTACTCACCTCTTGATGAAACAGCCTCCATTTAGTGGTATCAGATTCTGATGACGCTTTTGTTGAGGACATTGACATTTGCGACTTATGATCAGAACATGTTCTCTGCCATGAATAATATGATTGACTGCAAAGAGAAAAGAAAGAGGGCCATGACTGTTATAGAGAGGTTTCAAGAACTAAGCATAATTATATCTGAGAAATCCAAAACACACAGAATGACAGTCAAGTAGCAGAGGCTTCTCTGCACGAAAAATGTAGTAAAGTTTCTGAGAGATACGCCAGGTAAAATAACAGAGGAACAGAGATATTAAAATAAAAATAACCGTCGGGTGATGAGAATGGCCTAAATCTAAGTTTCAAGCCTAATGTGATGTAAAGGCTTAGCATGAACGAGAAATTAGTGAAACAAAGCTTCAGTGTGAATGTAAAACAATTGGGAGGAGTTATCTATTTGTAGAGCAGGTATAGTAATCATAACTATCCATTTAATGGACTGTACATATCAATGCATGTTTAGTGACATGTAGATTTATTGTTACTTACTAAAGTTGAAAAAAATGTGAACGTCTCACAGTATGGTAGAAGAAATAGATTCAGCTCTGTTGTATAAGCGTGAGGCAAAAAAAATCCTAAATTAGTTGAATGCTTTTCAGCCAGAGGTGAAATGATACGGGATTTTTGCTAGTCACTATCTCCAACAATAATTGTATTAAACATATAAAAACGAAAAGGATAAGAAAGCATGCGTACAACAAGATAAGCATGCGTTCACCTTTTTGTCGTTGGATTTACTGTGTCTGCACTGGACTTAGTGCTCCGTACCTATGCAATTCTTCTCTCTTTGGAATACTGAAAACGTAAAAAGGAAACTCATGAGAAGCTCGAAGTGCTCACTTTCTATCTTTTTTTCACTTTTCACAGCTTGAATAACTAGTCAAGAAGTCATCATAAGAAGTAAGTTGTTGATAAGAAGAGTTACAGTTCACCAAGCTAATGGCATCACCAACTGAATTCAACTTACGTGTAAATCACATTTTCTGAAACTTTATGCCACCAAATTAGACACTCTTCTGCTAGAAAACAAAATCGAAATGAGTAAAATAGTCGATTTCCAATACGAAAACTTTCCTTTGAGCAGAAAACTCTAACATAAGGATACATAGATACAGTTTTACAGAAACACCAGCCATAAACTGAAATAGATTAGCTCATTTTCAGAATCCCTTTTCCAATCCCAAATTCCATACCACAAGGCTCCATATAAGCTCAAGTGAGATTCAGTACACAAACTAACTTGGAAACCAAAATCAAACTATGAGTCGTTTACCAGCTTACCTCACGATTTAACAAACAAATACAAAATCAACAACGAAACCCAAAGTCAGCTCAGTACAAGTTCGGGATAATCTCCTACAAACAATGCGACTACTACGAGACTATCCGAACGCGATGTAATCACATTACTACACGAAATCGAAGAAACTAAAATCACAATAACACTCATCAGTTTTACTGAAACAGAGCCTGATTCTGCAATTCTAAGGAAACTAATTGAAGAACAACGAGATTGAGCTCTGAATAAATCAATTTTAACGTCATCAAAAAATTGTCTACAATGAATGAAAAAAAACCTTTATGCTCGAGATCTGAAACTATACCGTCCTACTCCATTCTCTCTTTTGCTTGATCTCTCTTCTTCTCCGCCATTTTACTTTTTCTGTCAGATACGAGAAAAAGAGAGTGAGAAGACTGCATTTTTGCTATTTTGAATGTTTCGAAAATGGGCCGCCAAAAACTTTGAGATCGGAGCCCGAGAGGCTTTTCGACTGTGCGAGTGTTGTGGTGATGATGACCCAATACTCGATTTTTTATTTTTTATTTTACGTTTGACGGTAAATAATTCCAAAAGACTTATATGTTTTTTTCTATTAATTCACCCAATGTAAAATTGAAAATGTGATCAAGACGATTATTAAACATTTAACTGTGCATCAAGCTGAAATTCTTAGGTTTTCATATTAAAAAGAAATAAAAAAAAACTTAGGATCAATGGTTTTAATTGTTTTATCAGTTGGCTAGTGGATCATAGTTTTGTACAACATGCATTTAACTGTAGATGTGGTTAAGATTTCAAAACTTTTGGGAATTTGTATCATAATTAGTCCAACATTGACTATTATTATTAATATGAAGATGCGATCATGTTGTATGTTTTTTTAATTTAATATATTGTAACGGGAGGTTTTGATTTATCATTTGACATTTGGGAAAAAGTCTCTCAAGTCTCAAGTCATATTAAAAATTAATTTTCTTAGTGTTTAATTAGATCTTATCTTTCGAGGAAGGTTTGTTTGATCAATAACTTCTTCAAATCGTCTATATATATACATAATACATTCTTCACATTAAAACCAAAAAAATATATACATAATACATGTCTCGTGTGTTTTCTACACGTAATTTGCTAAATTACCAATCTACAAGTTGACCCTGTTATCTTGGAAATGTTGGCATGCGTTGACATTTTTATAATTTTTTTATCTCTGTTTTTTTTTTGTTTCTTATGTCAACTATAATATTTTATGGGTCCTCGGTTTTTTTCCCTTCGATAATTACATTGTATCTTCTAATTATTATTTTACTTTCTTAAGTTGTTCATGTTCACTAATATGCAGCCGAATAATTTGAACAAGTTCCTCTTACGCTACGTGTGGATTATAATATTATAAGTCCTTGCGGTGTCGCAAGCTCTTTTTGGACATGTTCCACATGATGAATCAATAATCAATAATCTTTTTTTACTTAGGCAATGTGATGTCTTTTTATTTACAACAGGACATGTGATATCTATACAAAATAGTATGTATTTTCTTAATTCAATATGAGCACATTAAAGCTTATTATACAGTATACTATATAAACAAAAAAAGATTCGTTTAAAGCGAAAGTAAATTTCAATACTAATATATAATGCTCTTTGACGTCGTCGAAACCACTGAATAAAGTAAACTAGGCGACGAATTAAAAAACAAAAATTGTTTCGTTGTATTGTTAATTTTATATAGCCGACCATCCATAATGATTAGTCTTAAAATGTTAATTATTATGTTAGTGACTACACTGCTATTCGTCGTTTTGTTTTAGAACAACAACCAAGACTGAACATATTTAGAATCTAACGTTTTAGTCATATTGGTTTGTCTCCATATATGTCCCATACGATCGTAAGCTCGTAACATAGTGACGGTGTATATAGTGAAATAGTCCAGTCCAAGCGAGACATACTCTAATTAACAGTAATGAAGAACTAAACAAGTTTTATTAACACAAACTAATCTTATGACGTTTCTTATGAGATACCCAAAAAAAAAAAAATCATAAACATTATAAACAGACTAAAAGCATAAACATGATGATATGCACCACAGACTAAATATATATAAAGACATATGAACGGGTTTCTCAACTTGATCTCAAAAAGACTTGGAATATATGAAATCTTGAAAGAAACCGAGACGATAACTCCAGATCATATGATGGATCTCATATAACTTCCCGACCACTACTTTTGAGTTGATGTCTAAACGCCAAAGGGAAATGGTGAGGGTGACATTTGTTTTCTAAAGAAAAAAAAAATGTTTTTAATCTCGAAAAATTAAAAATATGACATATTCGGAAACTAAAAACAAAGTAGATAGTGGGATTTCTTTACGTTTTTAATCATTTTATGGTTGAATTATATGAATCCCATAATCATAATCATATATAAACAAACTATCGAAAGTGGAACCCGTATCACGATTTTGGCTTTATTTTATTCGTTGGCTTGTATTAAAAATTAAAAGAAGACTATATAATGATACTATCGCCTGTTCCATTTCGATCCTACTACACTTCAGGCTTGTCTTTTTTTTATATTCCCCCTCTTGGTACTCTATAATATGTTTATAATTTCTATTTGATTCTAGCCTTCGGGTGAAAATTTTAGGAATAATTTGAGAAATAGACAGTTTTTGAAACATAATTGTAGAAATAGTACAATTACTATTTATAATTAGCAAAATCCACATTTTTACTATGCTATTTTATTTCTTTGCCTTGTCAATCCTCACCAAAACATCTTATTTACAAAAATGTCATTAATATATAATTAAATTATATTTTTCTTTCCTCTCAGATTTTTAATTAATATTTTTTTTTTTTCCTTTCTTTTTAATTACATTCTCCCTTCAATCTAAAAACTAAAATACTAGTCAATGAAATTTTTTTTTTTACAAGTTTCAAAATTATTAATAAAAAATCT